>NC_052955.1:10114122-10414122 GCF_013358895.1 Oreochromis aureus | reverse complement strand
CATTTAGATGAGAAAATATATATTTGACACATGTAAGGAAAATACTAATAAAATAAAAATAAACAAAAGAAATTTTCCTTTAGAAATTCTTTTGCTCTTTTTTATATAAAATAGTTGTTTTCTTTAAGAATCACTCATCTTAGCAGTAGGATTTACATTAAAAGAGAAACAAATTAAGTTTGAGTGAAAATGTACATTTTTTGCACTCTCTGGTCAACTAACTCAGTGACTCAAATGACTCAAAAAACCCGATTCACTTTGATGAGTGACTCATTAAAACTCGATTCAGTAAAAAGAATCAAATTTACCATCACTAATCAACACCATGGGAATTTCAGATTTTATACAAGTGGATGGATGTTACACTCTGGAAATGGAAGGAAGGTGAGTGTTATTAACCCTCCGTGGTCCACGGACACGCTGCACCTCCAAATCACATGACTATTTTAAGCTGACATAGCAACAAGCTGCAGCCACGCTGAGTCTCTATTTCAGCCCACATTGAAAGTTCGGACTTCAAAGTTTTAAAATTTTAATTACAGGCCAGTACATCCAGAGTTATGATAATATATATAAGCCACGCTTTTTTCTAAATACTGTCGTCACGTTTTGTGTGTGTGTGTGTGTGTGTGTATTTAATCGCTTTCAGCGCGAAAACAGTAAAGAAAGAGAAAAAGCCACCTCTTTCCTATCGGTGGAAAAATGTACCATGGACCTTTTTTTTTTTTAAAAGTCAACACGTGGGATTTGGTTGTTTAGGAAGAGGGGAGAGTTTTGGGAGTGACGATAACGGCAGCGAGTGAGAGAGAGAGAGTTTTTAGATGTGGGAGATTTGTGACGTTTAGTGTGGAGTGTATACTTAGTGTGTTGTGTTTTCTTGTGTAGTTGTTCTGTTGTGTAGTCGTTTTGTTTTGTGTGTCAGTGAGGGCACTAATGAATGTCACTAAGGCACATTTGCAGCGTAAACACTGTCACTGCGTAGAAAACCAGCGGAGTGATACACCTCCTGTTGTCAGGCCTGCAGGTTTATCCCTGTGCTGTTCTCCTCTGTCTTTTGGTGGACAAACTTTTTTTTACTGGCACACATCATTTGTGGGGCATCTTATTGCAACACCTGATTGTTCTCTCATTTTAGTTTTAGTAATATTTTTAAATGGTTGTACAAAATGAAAAAAAACAGCAGGTGTATTGGCTGCATTTTTAGATAAATAGTTGTATATGTTCACAAAATGTACATTTTATATTTGCATTTTCAAGTTATAAAAATTTACTCAACATGTTTTTTTTTACAGTAAAAAATACTACTAGGGTTTAAAGTTCTTTGTGTGATTTCAGATCAGTAATAGTACTATTAATAGTAATAGTAGTACTAATGCAGTATGTCAGTGAAAAAAACAACTAAATTCAGTTGAGCTGAAAAGAATGACACCAAACAAGGAAAGGGGAAAAAAATAAAATGAAACAATCTGAGGGTGAACTACAAATGTAAACTCAAAAGGAGTCAAAAATGGCCGGTTGTATTTCAGACGTCAGTGGGTTAATCCAACAAATCATGAAAAATTAGGTTTAAATTTTTGTTCATGACAGTGCAGATTTCTGATATTTTGTGTAATTTAAGCATGAAACAATGTGATTGTTTTCTAACAAAAAACAGTGTGAAATTTAAGTTAGACTTGTGTTTGTAAATGAACCGCCCCATGTTGTGTAGCTTTCTGGATTTTATACTTATTGGGCTACATATGTATTTGTTATACAGGCTACAGTACATAAAATCAAAGCTCACATGTTTTATGTAACTAAAGTGTGTAATTATGTGGGCTACAGACGATAATTAAGTTATAAACTATATTTATATGAAAAACGTTTATACTTACTGCATTTGAATCATTTTAACCATATGTAACCACCTGCATATGTGTTTGGGGGAAAAAAGGCTTTGATTTTGCCACCTCATTTGATTTCTTTGCCACCCTTATGCCACCCTAAGAAAATTTTTCTGGATCCGCCCCTGTTCAAGTCATGAATACATAATGGGCTTGGATTTACAACATTATGATTGAAATGTGCTCTATTTGGAAGCAGCCGGCTCCCTCCCCTTTCGACAGGCTGTGTGTGAGACTTTAAATCATCAAACTGTAAATTATAAATTTTAAATTGTTATTGACCCCTTTACCCCTAGTCCTAAAGTGTAGATTTATTTTCTTACTCATCTTATATTTATTGTTTGTTTTCTTGCTCTGCTGTAACTGGAGCCTCGTCGTCTCGTCTCTCTATATACTGTACTGTATGTAGCGGAAATGACAATAAAGTTTACTTTGACTTCAGCAGAGAGCAGGCGCACCGAGGGCTCTCGCGCTCACTTTTCCCGTATAGAATTTCGAAAAAACATCGGTGCAAATTATAAGTCTGTATCATGATGTCTGGTGATTTCGTGTTTGTTGGTTTGTTTTTATTTTGTTTTATTTTGCGAGTTGGTTATTAGAAGCTGCTCCAGCCAGCCAGAGAATCGTCCGCCGCCCCGCCCTCTCCTCCCTATGCTGCAAGCAGCAGGCGCACCTCGCAAACGGAGGGCACCCTTACTCCCAGCAAATGGGCGATAGAAAACCGATCGGTGCCTATGCCATTCCCAATATGCGCTGGCTGATGTCGGGGCAGCATGAGTACGAGCAATTTTTTTTTTTTTTTTTTTTGCCTTTGCCGTTGATGCCGCCCCCCACCACGATGCCGCCCCGAGCAACCGCCCATGTCGCCCGTATCAAAAACCGCTACTGGGCGGCAAAAAACAAACAAACAAACAAAAAAACCCCCCCAAAAACTCATAAAAGTCTCAAAGTGAATTGGAACAATTTGTGTTTCAGAATTTAATTGTGTAAGAAAATTATCTTCAACATTTTTGCATTAAATGTGACTTCTCACCTAAATAGCGTTCAAAAGTTCACAAATCACTAAACAAGATTTAGAAAGTGCATATATGGATATTTTAATATTTCAATTCAATTTTATTTATATATCGCCAAATCACAACAACAGTCACCTCAAGGCACTTCATATTGTAAGGTATTTGTGCCCAGTATGTAAGTATATTCACAGTTCACAAGACTCTAACCAGCTGTGTTAACCTTCCTGAATATCATAAAGATCTTACTTTTAATTTCCTTTGTCCTGAGACAATACACAAAAGGATTTACAAGAGGTAGACCGAGGATGGTGCCAATTAACAAACCGTGGCGCTCTTCAAGAGTTAATACCACACCAAACCTGGTCAAGGTAACAATGACAAACTGAGGACCGTATAAACATGATACACAAATCAGGTGATTCACAAGAGTGCTTCCCATTTTCTTTTTGTCATTATTTGATAATATTTTCACAAAAAATAAGATCCCACAATATGAAAGACAAATGAAAGTGAATGTGGAAAATGACACAAAAAATGATAGAATGGCAACTTGGTTGAAATATTTCTCTGGGTTAACACAAGTGGCTCGCATTACTGCAGCATAGTCACAGAAAGTGTACCTAAGCCTTGAATAGCAGGGAGGGAGCGGTGTAGCTGTTACAAGTGTAAAAAGCACAAAACTGCAGGCAACAATCCACAGAATGTATGTAAATACTAGTGTACGTGTATTTGTTAAATAACTATGATACTGAAGAGGACAAATTATAGCAATAAACCGATCAAATGCCATAATTGTTAAAGAAAACATCTCCATTGTTGCTCCCACCTGGTAAACATACATTTGAATTAAGCACTCCACATATGATATGGTATTAACACCAGCAAGTAGAACCCCGATCATTGTTGGAATGACACTAGAGGTATAGAAGATGTCAACAACAGCAAGATTGCAAATCAGAAGATACATTGGTTTATGTAACTGCTTGTCAGAAACAATGAAGATGATATTGACTAAACTTGCAAAAACAGCTAGTAAATAGGTTATCAGCATAACCACACCAACTGCTACAGGCCTTTTGACTGTGTCAAAACCACCTATAACAAAATGTGTTAGTTTGATTGAAGCATTCTGTAAAGACATATTTAACAAATATTAAATTACAAAAAGTTTCAAGATGTAGTTGATGAAGTAAAAATATGCTGAAAATGTTAACAGTGATAAACAGTTGTAAAAAAAGAAACTGGTATAACCCTTCTAAACCCAAACAGGTTTGGGTTAACCACAAAACAGTGCTTTCACATTTTAAGTCTTACAACAACATGAAGTTTTAACTTGGCAGCTCCCTCATCCAATCACAGTGGATATCAAGTCTCTGTGTTTACATATCACCAGAGACTGCAGATTACATGATGTATGATGTCACGTCCACCCTCCAAAACCAATGGTAGATGAGGATAGTTTCAGGATAATTTTAAATTCCACTAATTCTTTTGGAGCATTTTTTTAAGCACAAAATTCATATTGATTAAATAAAACATATGCAGGCCTTATGCTGAGGAGATGCAGCCTATTATACATAAATTAAGCAGATAAATGCATTGGTATAGCACTCTTCTACTCTGAGCATGTTCATATTTACTAACACACTTTCATACAGCACTTAAAGACTTTTAACAATTGTAAATAAACTGGTCCATCTCTTGAAGTGGTTCTGAGCCACAATTTAACATTTGAACTGGTATTTTATAGAAATGCTTAAATGTGTTGTGGATGCATCACACAATATTTTTATTTTTATAAATAATGTTAGTATTTTTAATGTAAGTCTATTAAAAAAAATAATTTCATTTCATTTCATTTCATTTGAAATACATATAAAATATACAAAGAAATAGAGTTAATGTTTTTGTCCAACTAAACTTTCTTAGCAAACAAGACACAACTTTCACTGTGTTCCCTCTTAAGTTTGCTCATTAGGTTAATGACTTCTTTGTTTACAAAGGGCTGATAGGAAAGATGTGTCATACTCACCCCTCTTGAGTGAATTATAATCAGTACCTAGCTCCAGTAATGAACTTCAAAGGGTTTGGTGACACAATACTTGGTGTCTTTTATTTCTGTATTTGATATATAGATATATTAAGATGTGGGCTTGATAAAGTTGGGCCCACATCACTACACATCTAAATTGAAAACCACTCATTTGTTTGTGCTGTGAACAACAAGATGAGGAGACCAGGATTGCCACCAGGAGAATTACACCCCAGAAAATATTCTGTATGTGAACCATTTTTTGTCCTTTGTGCTATTTGTTAAAGAAGCGTAATCTAATGATTGTGCAGTTTATTTATCTCTTTTTGCTCTCAGTGACTATCGAGATGGACTCAATTCACTGTGAACTTTTGGATTTTTATACTGGACTGTTTTGGCCGTCTCCTCGCTCACCTGCCTGCCTCCCCGCCCAGCTGCTCCACTGCCATCCAGACCACCCCCCTATGGCTTAGCCTCCACTCCTGCTTAAGTAAGATTGTGGCATTACCCTGTGAGTTTTTAGTTATTATTTTGGACAAGCTGTTAATAAGTATTGTTCCCCTACTCTTCACAGTGACGCTCCCTCACCTATATGCCTCGTCCCCAGAGTTCCTGCACTGGAAAATACCCAGTGTCGGGTTCTCTTCCCCATCCACGACAGCCCCAAGCCTCACGGACACCTCGCAGTAGTCAATAAATTCGGCTGTTTCTCCTGTTTCAGATTGTTTAGTTTTGGTGTGTTTTGGCTTGCAACACGCAGGGCATCATTCTCTTAGTGTTGCTCAGACTATTCATGTTCATAACGTTAACCGTGGTGAGAGATGTTAGTGTTTATTGTGCTTAGGAAATTCTGCATTTTGAGTTAAGGGTTCATGTGCTAGGTTATGCCTGAATATTTAGATAATCATTTAAGTTTCTGAGTGAATCCTTGGTTTTGTAATTTCCTCAGAAGAGCTAGAAACTGAGACAGTTGTTTAGCGTGTGTGGAAGGCACGCTCACTTTAAGTTCCCGATTATTCCTCATTTTAGTCTTTCACCTTGTGTACATAAAGTAACTTTGACTTCACACCTGTTTCTCCGCATGTTTTCTGCATTAGAGTCCTCCCTTATTTTTTGGCCAGTAAACACTGTTACAGTGTAGCTATGTCCTGGAAATGTTACAGACGCAGAAGTTGGAGAGCCAACTTTATGAAGGAAAGTAACTTGTGTCACATTGACATAGCTATCAAAAGTTGTACTGAGGGCCACTGTGCCTGTGTCCCAATTCAGCGGTACCATTGGTAGGCTGGGTCATTTCAAAGCAGCAAGAACATAAAGGCCAAAAGTGAATGGCTGTTAAATGGAACCTGACCTCCATCATCAAATCATGTCTCCCTTTTTAAGGATTTTGCCGGGACCAGAGGAAAGAGTGCTGTGACGACTGGAACGCTGCTCATACAGAGTGTGTAAAAGCCTTTATCAATAAAACGCATAGCAAGGTGCAATGCCGTGTGTGGGGGTCCTCATTCTTGTCATACTCAAGAAGTACCAAAGGCTGAGAGAAACACTTGAGAAGATGTGGAGGGTGAAGGCAACAGTGGTCACAGTGGTAATGGGAGCACATGGGCAGTGACCCCCAAGCTAGGTCAATGTCTCCAACAGATCCCAGGAACAACATCCAAGATTCCTCTTCAGAAGAGTTGTAGGAACAGCAAAGATACTGCGCAGGACTCTCAAGCATTTGATGTGTGATTATGTCATAAAGTTGCTTGCATATCTGATGCAACTTCATGAAACAATCATTATTGCACAATTTGTTAAAAAGCAGCTACCTAAAACTGCAAAGAAGTCGATAATCTCTTTAATAGCATTACATCCTCACTTTGTATGACTCTGGATTCTCTGAAAAACAGTCTTAAACCAGAAAGTCTTGACTCCCTCATACAACTCTGAAATGCATACCTCAGCAGATAACCCTAAAACTTGAGACGTAATAACAATTTCATTTAGCTCGTAAATAGTTTGTTGCTCTATAACAAAGCCCGATGTAAAGCTAAGGCATGCTATTATTCATCAGAACCACCCTTGTGCTGCTACTGTTGGGGTGCAGTAGCTCTACCACCCCACTAAAGGGACAGAGTGGATTGTAATGGAAAACCCTTTTAAACCTCCCCAAGCTGGTCAACCATGGAGGTAAAGTGCTCGTAGCTGCTAAAAACTATATTTTTCAGACCTGTTGATGGGGACATCATTTTTACAGAGCAGAAAGTTTTTTTTTTAAAATATTTTTTATGTCCTTGGGTTGGCTGGTGGCAGATTCTGCAAATGGGAAGGTTTTGCACCCGTGACACTTTGGCTCCTACTTCTGAGGGGTGATCGTTAAGCTTACGCTTATACTGTGTTGCCCTTGCCCAGACTGAAGGTCTGCCTGCAGTGTCTAGTGTGTTAATGGTGGGTGTTATGACCAATGTGGAAGAGAGTGATGTAGCAGGGCCACTATTGCCAGGGATAGTCTCGCTGCAGGTTTTTTTTTTGCAGTAGGGGGGGCCGAACAGTCTCAGAGGTTGATGTAGAAGCAGCCACTGAAGACACAGGTCTGGTGATGGTAGAGGTTGCGGGGGTCTTTCCAAGTGCTGGTGGTAGTGGCACAGGTGGAAGAGGTGGCTGAGGCTGGGAGACTGGCATCAGCAAGTCTCTCCTTCCCTTCAAAACCTTGGTCCCTGCAGTGCTGGGCGTGGGCTCATATTTCAACAGGGGGTAGTCTGGAGGAGGGAGTACTGCTGGTTGGTGTGGTGCTGGAGGTAGGTGTGCAGATGAGATGGAGGTGATCTTGGTCAAAATCGATGGATGTTTTGTTGCATGCAGATTAAGGATCCTTTCTTGCTGACAAATGAAGTCCCGCACAGTCTTGATGTTAATTTTAGGGAGAGGAATGCCTGCTTTACAGAGAACAGCATCTTCCACCAGAATCCGGTGCTGTATTCGCTCGTAGGCCTTTAAAATAGACAGTTTCTCTGGACTGTTGCGAGACCCCTGAGGTGAGCGCAACCACAAAAGTTTAACCAGAGTGTACATTAGCCTGTTGCTCTGAGCGCTGATGTCATGTTGTGCGGGTGCATAGCGCTTCGCCATCTTTACTCTCTGTATAAGAGCAGCATCAACAAGGTCATCCCTTTTAGTGCGGCAGTAGAGGGTGTTGCCCCAGTGGGTCTTGTACAGCTGGTTAAACTTTTGTGGCTGCTTGTCATGCTCCTCCACGCTATTCCAGGTTTGGAGGACCTTGTTCCTCTGCTCGGTGGTAAGTGATAGCTTGTCCTCTATCAGGCTAATCTCCACAAGCACAGAGCAGAACATTTCCAGCTTTTCAAATCCAGGAAGGGGGTTTGAACTGCAGGCATCTTCCTGTAAAATGAATCCCATACAAAATTGGTTGGTAAATATATACACAATTCCCTGTGTTGTCAGACAAGCAGTGCATCTTTTAATCCTTGTTTTAAAGTTTAAAGGGAACTGTGTCCCTAATATGAAAAGTAAACCTAGCTACTCACAAAGGCTGGAGGGTGAACTGTGGAGGTCTCATCATTGGTGAGTGTAATGTGGGGAAGGACAGTATCCAATACAGTGTCGCGTGCCTCTTCGTCACTCTGGTATGCTTCATCGCGATCATCTGGTTTGGGTTGCCCAGGCTGAACCACCTCCTCCTCAGGACCAGGTCCATCACTGACGATGCCCTCCAGAGAGAAAGTTCCAGACTCTCCAGTGCTTTGGCTGAACAAGTACTCCAGCCCGAGCAATTCATTTGATGTGAGATCAGCTGGGCCACGGAAGTTTACTTCTACAGGTTCTCCAAACAGCTGCTGACAGCGAGTGTTGAGGCGATCGATCAACGGTGCAGAGTAAATCCTGTGATGCCATCCTTTGCCAACAAATACAGCATCTGAGCTCCTGTCAGAGTTCCACCTTGCAATACCACTTATCAGGTAAAGCTGATAGGGACGTGCTGCGCAGTGGGGACCTGAACACAACAATAATAAAGGAAATGACGATGACAGGATTACAAGTGTAATTTGTCACAAGTATACAGATTAAAGCCGTGTACCTGGAATCATGTTAGGAAGTAATTTGTGGAACCCTTCCAGGCTATTGCTTCCACACAGACACTTGTAATAGGGGACATCCACGTTGTTTATTGTTGTGGTATGAGCCACCCTATACATGCTCATGTCTGGTGGGTCCTGAATGCATTCCAGGTGTCGCTGCTGTGCTGCCCACATCTCATCAATGGCCCCTGGAAATAATCAGATAGAAAAGCCTTGTGTGATCTTCAGTTTGTCCCAATTTGTATTAATATTACAAGAATCTTTTGAAATGAGGACTTTCCTACCAGGTGTTTTGAAGAGAGTCGCTCCCCTCTCATCCAGCCCAGCTGGACCTTTCAGCTCCTCGATAACCAATTGGATGAGCCAAAACGTTTCCTGAGCCCCAAGTGTGACCCTGCGCAGATGGTGTTTTAACTGCTCCCTGGAAATGTAAAGGCAGACAACGTCCTCATCGGACACAGACTGCATTTTTACTGGGTTCTTTGCTCTGACGGCCCTTATAAGCAGCTCAAGGTCTGTGCGGTTGTAAGCCAGCACCGCCCCAGCTACTGCAGACTTAAATGCAGAGTACTTTGCATGAGACTCTGTATAGATGGCTGCATCAAACCGGTGGATCCAGTGAAAGATGTCCAGATGCACAAGCATCCCACTGTCCACCCAAGGCTGAAACAAGGCCTCTACTACTGATGGTCCCTGTGCACGGCAACACCCACGGTCCACATACAAAATTTTGGGAACAGGCTGATTGGCCAAGTGAAACCTCTCCATGACTCCACGGCACATTGGCTGCAGCTTGTCAAAGGACTCCTCGCAGGTCAGCACAAATGTAACTATTTGTGAGTGCTCATTTCCGATACTGGTGAACCATTCTGCTGAGCCTTGACCTTCCCCAGACAGCGTTTTCACCACCTAAACAAAAAAAAAAAAAAAAAAAAAAAAGTTTGCATTATGTGATAGTATTTTGAAACAGTAAAAGCCCCATAACAATACCATGAGCATCTTTTCTATTCCCTCTGTCACAACAATCCAGAAATACTCCTTTCTGTCCAAAACAATTGTTCAAAGGCTAATCAAACACAAAACAAATACGTGGCCAATATCTATTAAAGACAACAGGCCAGTGTCTTTCAAGGCTAAGCAAGGTCTGCTTGCTTGTTTAATGACTTAAAAACAAAATGTGTGTGATACAGAATTATGAAGTACATACTTTTTTGGTGGAATCCATTTTCAGCACAGTGCCAAAAGTGGACAGAATCTGGCTTCGGTAATCCCTCACATTGCTGGCCTCTGCCAGCAGGAAAGCGTGGCGCAACAGCCATGCAGAGGGAAGCTCTCTTGGAGGAAGTGGCGCCTGGAATGTGTGCCGTAAGGCTGAGATGATACCCCCGGGCTCCGCAAAAGTCATTAGGAGTGTGGTGTACAGGTCCTTCCGCTGAAGGTACTCCTCCATGTGATTCTCCTGTATCTGCCGCCACAGCTTGACCATAGTGTTTCCTTCGGTTCTGTCTCTCAGAAAGCGTACAACATTCTTATCCACACCACGTCTGCAAGGACAGTCACAGTCAAGTTCTTGATGTTGAGTTGAGTGAGAGATTGAAAACTTTAAAACAAACAAACAAACAAACAAACAAACAAACAAACAACAACAAAGGAAACCCTACAAAAACATGGTGGTCATTTTACTCACTTGTTAGTCAGGATGGCTGGGAATATGGCTTGGTGTCCCTTGCTGAGTTGTGATAAAATTGCTGAGTCCCAGGCAAACCACCAACCCACTTTTCCTCCTCCGCCACTTCTGCCCGCCTTTGTACATGGTCCGCAGCATAGGACCTCAGTAAGCATCGTGTACCAGTTGGACACGTCACAGATGTGACGTACCTGAAGTATATAATGAAGAAGAGAGAAAATGGCCAAAATAAGCATATGAATCCAGGATGGCAGTTTTACCGTTTACATTTGAAGACTTGAGTAAAATATTTATGTGAAATTACCCGGTGGTGATAGCCAGACTTATATAGGTGCACATTTTGTCCTTTACCCACACACTCGTCAGCTCGAGGACACTTCAGGGAGTACTTCCATACCCCAACAGGACGCCACAAAAAGACACGGCTGCGAAAAAAGAGCTGTACACTGGGCACAGCACCCCTGACATAGCCAGGAGGTTCTGGTGGGTAAAACCACATGCGATCTGATTTAATCACCCGTCGCCTCTTTAACACACCAGTAACATCCTTGTATGTCTGAACAGGGGTAAACAGCCCTCTTTTAGTGTCCTCTTTAAGCCAGGAAATGTCAGCAGATGGGATACCATTAGGATTTTCCCAGGGACGCACCCATCCCTCTAGTTCCACCTAAAACACACACATATAACATAGAATACTACAACAACACACGCGCACGCACACACACGCTCTAACTGAAATTGTCTGATTTCAAATAAATATCACTTACAGGTGAATGACTCAACGGTAATTGTGTTGTATGATCATGACCCTGGGATGCAGATGACTCGGTGAATCCAACAGTGTCAAGTTTTTTGGACTGTATGGCAGCCTCTGTGGACTCACGATGTTTGGGCTGCACAGTAGATTTATTTTGATGTGGTGACTGTACAGTGTTCGCAAACTCCTTGGACAGGGGAGCTGAGTTCTCCTGTGTTCCAGACGTCTGGGAGGAGGAAACACCTCTGCTTGTCAGCCGTTGCTTTAAAGGTTGACTTGCAGACAAGGAGTGTTGGGACTTCAGTGAATCTATAAATGAGGTGACCAATTAGTTTTGTATTTATAATGACTTTATACAAACAGTAAAATGTATATTAACTCTGAATCTCACATACCTTCCACAGACTGGGATGCAGCTATCAGTTCAGCATCATCACCTGGCCACAACGAAGGATCACACCTGGGGGTACTTGTCAGCCGTTGCTAAACAATACAGTTTATTGTGAGTACTGCGATTGATGGAAAAAATGCACATCCACACGTTGCCAAGATTAATCACATATCACTATCTTTAACTAAGTCATTTACTGTCCTGTTCTGCTGTTCTCCTCCATAGCACTTACTTGTTCCTTGTCATATATATATTTTCTGAACCTCTTCATTTGGGTGCTTGTGATGTGCGTCACTGGTGTGTTCAACCACCTCTTCACAGAACTGTGTGCCTTCTGAATGACCTCCCTCTGCTCATCACTGAACTTCTCAGGTCTGTCCTTTTGGCTGCTGTACTGACAATATAATTCCCACATCTCTTGAAAGGTGTGATCTTCAAACCCTTTCTGACCATAGATGCACCTGTCAATGTTGGCCTCGAGGACTACGGAGACTTGAGGGAAGCTTTCTGCATATTCTGTGAGGTAATCCTTCACCCACTGGTTCCCTATCTCTCCCTTTCTTTGTGGATTTGTCACCTCTGTTCTGTGCCTGTCAAGTATGCTGGAATCATACATACTGTCAGCAATATCTCCGTGAATATTACACACTTAAAGAAAGTTTACAACGAACAAGATATACTGATAATAGCCTTACACGGGGAAATGTGCAGTAAATGGAAGTTCAGTAAACCTGCCTATAGTATGGTATTAAATATATGGTACACTCACTACTTCATATATCCCACGTCGTTTGCAACGAGCCACCGAAACGGTGCATGTTCATATTGTCCAAATGGCACCACCAGCTTTCCCAGGCACTGCTGACGTGAAGGCACGTGGATACCCTCGGCTTGAAGAAGCTTCTCTGCATGAGTCAAGGCAGTGACTTGGCTGAGCAGCTCCTGTGGAGGTTTGGGGAAGACCATACTTCTCACCCGGTAGTAACGTGCCTCTTTGGTTGCCATAAGTAGAGCCTGCTGACGATGTGCAGGGGCATCTGGATTAACTACCCGAATTGTTGGTGTCGCCATACCAAGACTAGAAATTGGAGTTAAAAAAAGGTTAAATTAGGTATTCAGCGTCGCGTCGTGTACTTTCAGCTAAACCCAGGAGCGTCTTAGAGTCGATAACTTACCGTAAACATAAAAGAAATGCCAGTTTCCATGAAAGAGTGAATAGCGGACTTGCCGGCTTCTTCGCTGGTCCGCTGCGTGTTGTTGTTTTGGTGACGCAACTTCCGTCGACCAGACGATTGGTCGTCTACAGTGGGATTTGGTGCTCCTATTGGGCCGAGTCTACAGTGTCTACGCTCACCGTAGACTCCGGGCCAATGAAAAGACGTAATGGTCTACAGACAGCATAGACGTTGCACTACTGTAGACTCGACTTCTGCCCGGTGGAGGCGAAAGTCGAGGCTGTCCTCAGCTACCCGGCCCCAACCGCTAGGCGGAAGCTACAGCAGTTCCTGGGCATGACCGGATACTATCGTTGTTTTTGGAAGAACTTTGCGGTAGTTGTGGCCCCTTTGACGAAGCTATGTAGCCCTCAAATCCCTTTTGAGTGGTAAGGGGAATGCCAGCATGCATTTGAGTCTGCAAAATCCCTCCTTTGCAGCGCCCCGGTCTTGACAGCCCCCAACTTCTCTCAGCCTTTCAAACTGGAAGTGGACGCCAGTGCCACCGGAGCCGGTGCGGTGCTGTTACAAAACGACGCAGAGGGTGTGTGTCACCCAGTCTACTATTCTGTAAAGTTCAAGCGCCATCAGCTAAACTATTCCACCATAGAGAAAGAAGCTCTAGCTCTGCTGATGGCCTTGCAGCATTTCACCGTGTATGTGGGCTCTAGCTTCTTTCCAGTAACGGTGTCTGCCCCTGCCTTCTCCTTCACCTGCTGCTCATCTACCCTCGTTTACCACCAATTACCCTCCAGAGGTGATATAATCTGGAGGAGAGCAGTGTGGGTATGGGAGAGGCTTCTGGTGGATTTCCTTTGTGCTGGTCAGTGTGTGATTCTGGTCTAGGTGTGGAAAAGGCCTGCTGTGTGTGACGCACGGTGACCAGCCCCACCGTGCGTGGCTCTTTGTGAGTAACTCTGAACTGAGCAGTGTTTTTTCTTAAGTGACGTGGCCTCCATTTCTTGGTTTTGTCATGAACCGGCTGTGTGGCAGGCAGGAAATAGGACCCAAATGCAAACTCACGGGAAAACAGGACTGAACTCAAAATACAGCTTTATTGCTGACAAAAGATGACTAAAGATAACAGCGATACAAAATAACATGAAAGTAAACTGGGAAGTACTAAGGAACGGACTTACGAGGAAACACACGGAGGGGCACACAGTCATGAGGGAGAACGCGTCACAGAACTGAGGGAGAGGCAGACATAAATACACAGAGGGTTAACGAGGGAAGTGGGAGCACACGGGGAACACAGGTGACACTGATAATCATAACAAGACACAACAGGAGTGAACGCAACACTGACGGGAGACTGTCAAAGTAAAACAGGAAGTGCACAGAGGTTCAGACAGGAGGAGAGAGAGCACAGACATAACTGGCTGGGTAAAACATTGAATAAGACACAAGGAGAGACGAGGGCTCACAGATACACAGAGGGGCACACAGGGGGTAAGAGTCACAAGGGGAAAAACACATAAGGAAACAACGTAACAGAGCAACTCAGGAAGCATGGCCTAAAGAAGGAACAAAATACATGAAAACTAAGAATACTGGGCCAACGTGGCCCAGGACCATGACAGTACCCCCCCCCCCCTTAAGGGCTGACTCCAGGCAGCCCAAACCCGAGAACCAAAAGACAAGAAAACGGAAAACAACCCAACCAGGGCGGGAGGCGGGGGACCAGGACGGAGGGACCGAAACCAAACCAAACACAAGGAGCATGAGACCAAAACCGAGCCCAGAAACAAACAAAAACAGTCCAAAACAGAAGATGCTGGAGTCCAGGGAAACAGCGTCCATGGAGAGGAGAAGGTCGACCCGAGGGGCGACAGCACAAAACTTCATAGTCCGGCTGTTCCGGGGGCCGGCCACGTGAGAAGTGGCAGCAGAACAGGTCCGGAGGCCGGCCGTGTGGAAGACGGCGGCGGCAGCAGAGCGGGTCCGGAGGCCGGCCGCGTGGAAGACGGCGGCGGCAGCAGAGCGGGTCCGGAGGCCAGCCGCGTGGAAGACGGCGGCGGCTCTCAAGCGTCAGGCGTACTGGTCGAGGCTTGGTGGGCACAGGACCAGACGAGGGTGAAGCTGAAGCAGAGGCTGGACCAGGCGACGGCGTAGGCGGAGCAGAAGCCAGAGCTGGACCAGGCGGAGCAGAAGCAGAAGCCGGAGCTGGACCAGGCGGAGCAAAAGCAGAGGCCGGACCGGGCGAAGGCGACTTGGACCCCCCAGCGGAGACGAGGAGGTGCTGGCCGGGCTGACCAGAGCCGCCAGCGGGGACGAGGAAGTGCTGGGCGGGCTCTGCAGAACCCCCAGCGGAGACGAGGAAGTGCTGGCCGGGCTCTCCTGAACCCCCAGCGGAAACGAGGGATGGCTGGAGCGGTTCTCCTGAACCGCCAGCGGAAACGAGGGATGGCTGGAGCGGTTCTCCTGAACCCCCAGCGGAAACGAGGGATGGCTGGAGCGGTTCTCCTGAACCGCCAGCGGAAACGAGGGATGGCTGGAGCGGTTCTCCTGAACCCCCAGCAGAAACGAGGGATGGCTGGAGCGGTTCTCCTGAACCCCCAGCGGAGACGAGATGCAGAGCCAGCAGGTGTGGAGACCTCTGGCTCAGCGGACGCTAACTGTAGCTGCACAGGGCACGCAGTCAGTTTGGGATGCAACGGCTGGGGCTGTGTGGGGCAAACAGTCTGTCCAAGATGTGTCAGCACCACGCAGTCCTCAGCTGGCTGAGTAAGCTCACAAAGGCTTCCAGTTGAGGTTGGTGGTGACTGAATGGGCTGCTGAGCTTTTAACAGGGCTGGTGACTGAGCTAACAACTGAACTGGTGACAGAACAGGAAACTGGGCTAATAACTGAGATAATGACTGTGCTATGGACAAAAGTGCGAGTTGTACGAGTTGTAGTGGTGGTTGTGACAATGGCTGTAATGTTGGTGGAACAGCAGGTAGTTGAACCGGTGACTGAGCAGGTGTCTGACTCTTGGCTGCTCTCCTCCGGGGAACAGGAACGGGTGCAGGGCCTGGCCGAACACCAGCCATCCCCACCCGAGGAACAGATACGGGTGCAGGGACGAACTGGGCTCTTGCAGCCTTAACCCTGGGGGCGGGCGTGGGTGCAGGAGCTAGCTGGACCTCTGCTGCTCCCACCGAGGAACTGAGACGGGTGCAGGAGTCGGCAGGGTCACAGCTGACCTCACCTGGGGAGCCGGAACAGGTGCAGGCAATGGCTGGGTGTCCATCAACCCCACCCGATGAGCAGGTACGGGAGCCTCTACCAAGCTGGAGACAGATGCAGGGACCAGCTGGACCTCAGCCACCCTCACCCGAGGAACTGATACGGGTGCAAGGGGAAGCTGGGCCCGCTGCCCTGGGTACAGGAACCGGAGGTGGAGAGCGGCACAGGAACAGCAACTGACACAGGGTAAACTAGGTTGATGGTGCCGAACACAGTTTCAACAAAACCGCGACTTATGGTGGGCTGGTTCAAGCAACTCTGCTGTACTTAAGTTGTCCATGTCATAATTAGCAGTCTTAGGAAGAGTGAGTTTAGGAGCAGTCACAGGTACTGGGGAATTCACACAAGTAGTGTCTGGATAACCTGGGTGTGAAGCAACACTACACACAGTTGTACAGGATGTAGCTCGAGACGTAGTACACACAGAGTCCATGAAACTTGGCCGAAAAGCATGGCGCACAGAGTTAAACTGACATGACCGGGGAACAGAAAAGTTAACCTGTGCAACCAGCTCTGCAGTGCTCAAACCAAATTCTTTGCCAGTGTATGTATAGCAGACAAAACCTTACGGCTCTTAACCTTAGCAGGCATGGAATACACAGTTTCAAGGAGTCCACAAGGAAAAACAGAAACAGTCTCATGCTTAGCAGGCACGGGAGAAGGCGAGGTTACACAGGTAGTGTCCGAGTTAGCACTTTCGAGTTGTGGCACAGGAAAAACCAGAGCCTGAGAAACTGACGGAGCAACACTGGGAGTCACAGATACAAGAGCTGGTTCAAAGATTAAACTGTTCATAGCAGAGGAATGGCTAATAGTCTCTGTGTCACCTGGCTCAGGCAGAACGCTAGGAGTACACGGTAAATTGGCTTGCTCAGCAACACAGGCCTCATTCACAGTAACTCTTTGAGGAGCTGAGAGAGCAGTGGCTGGTTGAGAAGTTGGCTGAGAAATATCAGAAATGTCTAAAGACAAAACGGGCTGGAACATGAAACAGTCATTTGAAGGAGCATCAGCTATAGAACACTCAGTCTCAGATGGTTTGTGCTGCTCATCATGCACGGTTACATCTAGAGCCGATGGTGGTGGTGTGTGGCTGAGCTCAGACTGGGAAACCTCAGAACATACAGGCTGATTAATACAGTTCTGCGGGACTACAATGCTGGTAGCAGTATGTAGGTGAGTCTGGTGTAAGATAGTCTTTGGTTCAGCTAACTCCACAGGTGAAACATTCATATTGGCTAACTCAGGGAGATCACTGCGAGCATTACAAGACTCTGAGGGCTCAAAAACACAAAGATTACTAGCGCAAGCACCTGGTGAATAATCTGACACTGAGGTGCCTCGCTGTATAGTGTCTCTAGAGTTCAAACACAAAGTGGCGGAGTTATCCGATTCAGGTAACACAATGGCGGGCAAAACAGAGTTACTCACAGTAGTGCATAAGTCATGAAGTCCGGGATCAGAAAACTTGGGCTGAATGGGTGACGCACAGTCACTCTCACCCACGGGTGAAGCCAGCTCAGCTGTACTGGGGCGACGGCGGCGTGAACGCTGTTTTCGTCGAGAAGAGGGAGGAGACGAGCCGGGCTGCGAATCCTCCAGCGGACCGGGCTGAACATCCTCCGACTCTTCATACTGGAGAGGCAGCTCCGGGCGGATACGTACGGTGGAGACGAGGAAGTCCTGAATGAGGGGGTGTAGCGCGCCGAATAGCCATGGGAGTCCGGACACCATCCTCTGTAAACGGATGGCTACGGTCTCCCGATATTCTTCGGCTGGCAGCGCTGCCCACTCCTGACAGTGATACTCCACCGTGTAGATTAAATCCTCACGGAGCTCAGCGGAGGGATTGTGAGCTGCTGGGTCCATGTCGTGGTCGCGTTCTTCTGTCATGAACTGGCTGTGTGGCAGGCAGGAAATAGGACCCAAATGCAAACTCACGGGAAAACAGGACTGAACTCAAAATACAGCTTTATTGCTGACAAAAGATGACTAAAGATAACAGCGATACAAAATAACATGAAAGTAAACTGGGAAGTACTAAGGAACGGACTTACGAGGAAACACACGGAGGGGCACACAGTCATGAGGGAGAACGCGACACAGAACTGAGGGAGAGGCAGACATAAATACACAGAGGGTTAACGAGGGAAGTGGGAGCACACGGGGAACACAGGTGACACTGATAATCATAACAAGACACAACAGGAGTGAACGCAACACTGACAGGAGACTGTCAAAGTAAAACAGGAAGTGCACAGAGGTTCAGACAGGAGGAGAGAGAGCACAGACATAACTGGCTGGGTAAAACATGGAATAAGACACAAGGAGAGACGAGGGCTCACAGATACACAGAGGGGCACACAGGGGGTAAGAGTCACAAGGGGAAAAACACATAAGGAAACAACGTAACAGAGCAACTCAGGAAGCATGGCCTAAATAAAGAACAAAATACATGAAAACTAAGAATACTGGGCCAACGTGGCCCAGGACCATGACAGGTTTGGCCTGCCTGGTTTTATTGCTAAGAGCAGTGTAGCTGTCTTTTTCTGTTGAGTCCTTATCATTGTTTTCCTAGTTGAAGCGGACACCATTCCTTCGGCTGGCCTGTCTGATTTATCAGTAGAGCAGTGTTGCTGCCTCTTTCTGTTATTACTGTTTGTGTTAAACACCTCTGCCTGGCATCCTATTCATTCCAATCCGGATCCAATTGTTACTGTCCCCCACCCTCTTCACCTAGCTTTTATGTGGGCACGTAACAACAAACATTAATTAAAAAAAACAAGGCTGGCTGCCACAGTGCTGCCTGAGTTAAAATAGCAGCTTGATAAAATAACTAACCAAAATGGTGGAGACCAGCCACTTGAGGAGGCAACCTACAGAGAGGAGCGCCTAAGGGTGCCACCAATTACTCACCCGTGTAGTTCCACTGCAAACCTCACCATCACTCTCACCGCAATCTAAACCGCTAACTCTGGACACGAGCGTGACACTACCGGGATTCCAGCTGCTGCGAGCGGACAGGACGAGAGACAGCGGTAAGAGGAAAGGAGGGGGACTGGCAGTGTTTGTGAATGACAGATGGTGTAACCCTGGGGACATCACTGTGAAAGAACAACTCTGCAGCAGAGACATTGAGCTGTTAGCCGTTAGCATGCGTCCGTACTACCTCCCCCAGGAATTCTCGCATGTTATCGCGATAACAGCGTATGTCCCCCCCTCGGCCAATGCGGATACAGCCTGTGACTCTCTCCACTCTGTGGTCAGCAGACTGCAAACACAATCTCCGAGAGCCCTTCTCGTAATATCAGGGGACTTTAATCATGCCTCATTGGACTCCACACTGCCCACCTTCACCCAGTATGTGACCTGCCCAACCAGAAACAATAAAACACTGGACTTACTGTATGCCAGTGCAGAGGAGGCATACAGTTCATCACCTCTCCCTCCCCTGGGCAGATCTGATCATAACCTGGTGCACCTCGTCCCTGTTTATGAGCCCTTAGTGCGCAGGGAGCCACCAGCCACCCGCACAGTACAGAGATTGTCGGAGGAGAGCGAGGAGGCTCTTAAGGATTGTTTTGAGTCGACTGTGTGGGAGGTGATCTGTGACGACCACATCGACAGCCTTACTACATGCATTACTGACTATATTAATTTCTGTCTGGATAACACCGTACCTACCAGGACTGTACGGTGTTTCTCCAACAACAAACCTTGGATTACCCCAGAAATTAAAGCCGTCCTCAAGCAGAAGAGGAGGGCCTTCAAATTAAAGACAAAGAGGAGTTGAGAAGGGTGCAGAGAGAGCTGAGGGGACTGATAAGGAATGGGAAGGACAGCTACAGGCAGAAGATGGAGAACCAGCTTCAGCAAAACAACGTTGGTGAAGTCTGGAGAGGCCTCAGAACCATCTCGGGCCACACACATCAGAACTCTCTGCCTGGGAGGGATGTGAGGTGGGCAAATGAACTGAATCATTTCTTCAACAGATTTGATTTATCCATGAGGCAGTCTCCAACATCGGCTGCAGACTCACCCACCCCCACTGCTGCTGTTCCACCTCTGACACTTCACACCTGCTCTATTCACCCTGCTCACTCCTCTCCACCCCCAACAACAGCATCCAATACACACTCAACACAAGTCTCCAGCCTGTCTCTCTCAACCACCCAGGTTAGGAGGGAACTGAGGAGGATTAAAGCCAAGAAGGCAGGAGGCCCAGATGGCATCAGCTCGAGGGTCATCAGGTCCTGTGCAGACCAACTGTGTGGGGTGATGGAGCACCTCTTCAACCTGAGCCTGAGGCTGGGGAGAGTCCCACAGCTCTGGAAAACCTCCTGTGTTGTACCAGTGCCAAAGACTTCACACCCCAAGGACCTCAACAGCTACAGGCCGGTGGCTCTGACATCCCACCTGATGAAGACCCTGGAGCGGTTGGTCCTGGCTCAGCTTCGGCGCCTGGTGAGCTCATCACTGGACCCACTTCAGTTTGCCTACCAGCCTGGCATTGGAGCGGATGATGCCGTCATTCACCTCCTACATCGTTCCCTTGCTCACCTGGAGACCGCTGGAAGCACTGTGAGAATCATGTTCTTTGATTTCTCCAGTGCCTTCAACACTATTCTTCCCTCGGTTCTGAAGGACAAGCTGGAGAACTCTGGAGTGGACCATCACCTCACTACCTGGATTTTGGACTACCTCACCGACCGACCACAGTATGTGAGGACTCAGGGCTGTGTGTCGGACAGGGTCGTCTGCAGTACGGGGGCCCCACAGGGAATGGTTCTGGCTCCGTTCCTCTTCACCATCTACACTGCAGACTTCTCCCACAATTCCACCCAGTGCTTCCTGCAGAAGTTCTCCGATGACTCTGCAATAGTCGGCCTTATCACTGATGGGGATGACAAGGAGTACAGAGGACTAACCCAAGACTTTGTGGACTGGTGCCAGCTGAACTACCTCCAGATCAACGCCAGTAAAACCAAGGAGCTGGTGGTAGACTTCTGCAGGCACAAGCATTCTCCACTGCAACCACTGAACATCCAAGGTATGGACATTGAGGCTGTGGACAGCTACAGGCACCTTGGTGTTCATCTGAACAACAAACTGGACTGGACTCATAACTCAGACGCCCTCTACAGGAAAGGGCAGAGCAGGCTGTACCTGCTGCGGAGACTCAGGTCATTTGGAGTGGAGGGCCCACTCCTGTAGACCTTCTATGACTCTGTGGTGGCCTCAGCCATCTTTTACGGTGTGGTCTGCTGGGGTGGCAGCATCTCTGCCGGGGACAGGAAGAGACTGAACAGGCTGATTAGAAGGGCCAGCTCTGTTCTAGGATGCCCTCTGGACCCAGTGGAGGTGGTGAGTGACAGGAGAATGGTGGCTAAGCTGTCATCACTGCTGGACAACATCTCCCACCCCATGCAGGAGACTCTGGCAGCACTGAGCAGCTCCTTCAGTGGCAGGCTGCGGCACCCACGGTGTGGGACGGAGAGATTTTGCAGGTCTTTCCTCCCCACTGCTGTCAGACTCCACAACAAAGACTAAAACTGATCAAACACACACATCCACACATGTGCAATAACACTAAGTGCAATATTCTTTTTCTGACAAAGCTGTATTTTTACTCAGTTCTATAAAGCATTTGCATTCTATTTTTATCCTATTGTATATTTTATTCTATTTATTCTACAGTATATAGTATCTTATTTTATTCTATTCTGTACAGTTGTGTACAGTATTTTATTCTTATTGTATTCTTATTTTGCTATATAACTTTTGGACTGTCCACTTCCTGCTGTGACAAAACAAATTTCCCACGTGTGGGACTAATAAAAGTTATCTTATCTTATATGGTGCAATCTACCCATTTCCCAGTGTGTACACTCTCATGCATCAGGGGGGATTCCACCTCACGTGGCTAGCCCCAAAACAAGCGGCCGTACCTCCACTATAGCAAAAAAAAACAAAAAAAAAAACCTTAAACCATTAAACCAGTCAGTAAAAGAGATAAACGAAACAAGAACAAATACACCCTAAGATACAATTCTTTATAAAAGCATGATTAAAATAAAGTAAATAGACCATAAAACAAGGAGCCAGTTGAGGCCAGTCCATAAAAGATTATAAAATAATAACAAGGCTACAAGACAGCAGCAGAGTGTAGGCCTGTAACAAAAGAGGGAAAACAGTCATCCAGGGTCCACCCCACTGAATGCCAAATGGTAGATAACCCATAAGGACCCTACTTACCACCCTTTAACAGTTATACAGAGTAACAAAGTGCCAGGGGAAATGAATCCGGTCTGTAATACAGCCTGTGATCTTTGCCACCGTGAACAGGAATGAGTACAAGTTGCCAAAGCGTCAGAGTGGACCACATCTGTTCCTTATAACAACCTCTGATTAACAGCTAATGGAGGGGTGAATGTTCATTATGCGTTCACAGACACCATGTATGGGCCAACCTCTACCAAATCTACCTCACTACATATCTGCCAAACAGGGCATCAATGTACATGGAGGGCAGAATATTAAAAAAGCGTTCTCATCAGTCATAGTGAGTTCTGTA
Source organism: Oreochromis aureus (assembly GCF_013358895.1). NCBI lineage: Eukaryota > Metazoa > Chordata > Actinopteri > Cichliformes > Cichlidae > Oreochromis > Oreochromis aureus. The sequence goes on along the minus strand of NC_052955.1, from coordinate 10,391,258 downwards.
AAAGAAAGGATGGATAAAATGCTGGAAACAAGGTCAAGAGTGTCCAGTTCTTTATGGTCTAGCCAACTTACATCATCATCTACTGCTGCTGCCAGAGCACGAGCAAAAGCAGAAGCTGTCCGTGTCACGGCGAGTGAGAAGAGCCGTGTGAAAAAGGTAAGGAAGGATTCAAATGCAGGCAGGCGTGAAGGTATGAAGGTGATTTATTGAATATGAAATAAAGGCAGGCAAACGGCAAAACGGAGAACTAAACTATACTGGGACAACTAAACTACTGAGCATGAACAAGAACACGAACCTGGACATGAAAGAAGGAAGATGATAATGATGACGGCAGGGGACACACGGATGAAACATGGTGGATACACAGACGGACCAGCAACTACAAACACAGAAGACGCGACTTAAATACACACAGAGAAACACAGGGAGATTACACACAGGTGGGGAACACAGCTGGGAATAATCAACAAAACGAGACAGGGGTAAAACTGAACACACTCACATGAGACGCGGACCTTCACAATAAAACAGGAAACGAGAACACTACACCAAGACGCAGACCTGACACAGAGACAGACAGAAAATGACACATGGAACTAAACCCACACAAAACATGAGAACACAAATCCTAAATACCAATAAACAGAAACATGGAACTCCAATAACAATAATCATCATCACCATCACCACAAAATGAGAAAACAATCCAAAACACCAAGATAACTGAAACACAAAGTGCCAGAGAAACATAAAGAACAATCCATAATGCAAAAGTAAACCAAAATATAATAAACTCAAAATACTGGGTCCAACGGACCCAGAACCGTAACAGTACCCCCCCCTCTAAGGGCTGGCTCCCGACAGCCCTAAACAAAAAAGCACAAAGCACCAGGCCAGGGTGGGTGGAGGAGGTCCAGGACGGAGGGACAGAAAAAACAAAAAACAAGGAGCACAAGACTCCAAAAACGCGGGAAAGCACATTAAAAGTCCACGAACAGTTCAGGGGGTTGACCCGGAGGTCGGCCACACAGGAGCCAAAACAGGTCAGGGGGCCGGCCATGCACACGGCAACGGGCAGACAATTCAGGGGGCCGACCGTGCACACAGCAACGGCGGCGACGGGCAAACAGTTCAGGAGGCCTACCACTCGGAAGGCAGTGGCGGCCACTGAGCAGATCCGGAGGTCAGCTGCGATGCCAACAGCGGCGACGATCTCTCTCCAGAGGCCGGCCTCGACGGCCATAACGCCCAACTAGGGGCCTAGAAAGCGGCCAGCAGAGGCGAGGCGGAACAGGACGAGCTGGGTCCCATGACAGTGCAGCAACCGCAGGGCCAGACGTGGACGAGGCAGGGCCAGACGAAGGCAGTGCGGCAACCGCAGGGCCAGACGTGGACGAGGCAGGGCCAGACGAAGGCGGAGCAGAAGCCGGACCAGGCGTGGATGAAGACACGGAGGCCGGACCAGGCGTGGATGAAGACACGGAGGCCGGACCAGGCGTGGATGAAGACACGGAGGCCGGACCAGGCGTGGATGAAGACACGGAGGCCGGACCAGGCGTGGATGAAGACACGGAGGCCGGACCAGGCGTGGATGAAGACACGGAGGCCGGACCTGGCGGCAGCGGGACGGCTGCGGAACCTGACGGCAGCGAGACGGCAGCGGAACCTGACGGCGGTGATATGGATGCTGCAGGAGATGATGCTGCAGGAGATGATGCTGCAGGAGATGATGCTGCATTCGCGGGGGATAGTTCAGTAGGTGACGGCTGAACAGACCTCCCCGGAACGTCAGCTGACATGAGGACGTGCTGGCTGGGTCCTCCAGGGGCCCCAGCAGACGTGGCATGAGGCTGGGCGGGTGACTCGGGCCCTCCAGCAGACGTGGCTTGAGGCTGGACGGGCTACTCGGGCCCTCCAGCAGACGTGGCTTGAGGCTGGACGGGCTCCTCGGGCCCTCCAGCAGGCGTGGCTTGAGGCTGGGCGGGCTCTCGGGCCCTCCAGCAGACGTGGCTTGAGGCTGGGCGGGCTCCTCGGGCCCTCCAGCAGACGTGGCTTGAGGCTGGACGGGCTCCTCGGGCCCTCCAGCAGACGTGGCTTGAGGCTGGACGGGCTCCTCGGGCCCTCCAGCGGAAACAGATACTGACGCAGCAGGTACGGAGACCGCTGCCAGTGTAGACACTGGCTGGGACTGAGCAGCACAGTGGCTAGACTCAGGCAGCAACAGTGGGATGCAGTCCTCGGAGGGCTGAATGTGTTCCCCAATACACTCAGCAGAGGACGGAGGCAGAAGGGCGAACTCACTGGAGCTCTCAGCAGGGGATGACGGCTGAGACTGCTCAGTAAAGTTCTCCAGTGAAGCTGCTGGTGCTGGCGTCTTGACCTCTAGGGGTCCAGAGTTGGCTGGTGACTGACACCCAGCCTCTGGGGAGGCCCTAGAGGGAGCAACTGTCTCGGAGGTGACCAGCTTAAGAGAACCAGCAGATGTTGTGGTGAAGTGTTCCCTGCTTGGAATGAAACAGTGAGGATGGCGGCTGAATGAATGAGTGGGCAGACAGCTGAGCTAGCGGCCAATGGACAGCAGGTAGCGAGGCTAAGGATTGACCTACAGGGGGCGGAGATGATTGGAGTGGAGGCGTAACAGGTGATGGAATGGCTAACTGGACTGCGGGCAGCTGGGCTGCTGACTGAACTGCGGGCAGCTGGGCTGCTGACTGAACTGCGGGCAGCTGGGCTGCTGACTGAACTGCGGGCAGCTGGGCTGCTGACTGAAAAGGCTTACAGGCCGGGCATTTAACTGGGATGGAAGTGAGGATGGGACAACGGAGTGGACACGGTCATAAACTCGGAACGAGGGTTCAAAACAGGCAGTCTTAGAAACTGTGGCCATAGGTAAGATTGAGGAATCATTGTTATCCTCAGTCGAAACACAAAAATTTGCCCCAGAAACAACAGTCACAGAAGCAACAGAATCAACAAAAGTGTCCTTTTCACTCACCACAGCCGGCTGCTCTGTCATTCTGAACTCCGGCTGTGGGGTGCCGCGCTGGCGGCGTGAACGTCGCTTCCTCCTTGGAGACCGCTCCGACGGGCCGGGAAACTCCTCGTCCGGCGGGTCGGACGGTACGTCCTCCATTGAAGCGAGTGGGCGAGCGGTAGCGGCGGGAGAGTGAAGGTGAAGCTCGTGAAGGACAAAATTCTGTACGAGCAGGTGCAGTGAGTCCAATAACCAGGGGTAACCGGAAATAAGCTGTTGTAGCTTGTCTTCCACAGCATAGAGGAACGCTTCTCCCTCATGATTTAGCCACAGGTTGATTAATTTTGAAGCTGAGTCCGTTATGAGCTCTCGAAGCTCCGTGGGTGGGGTGAATGCCGCTGGATCCATAGCTGGCTGGTCCATACTGTCACGGCGAGTGAGAAGAGCCATGTGAAAAAGGTAAGGAAGGATCCAAATGCAGGCAGGCGTGAAGGTGTGAAGGTGATTTATTGAATACGAAATAAAGGCAGGCAAACGGCAAAACGGAGAACTAAACTATACTGGGACAACTAAACTACTGAGCATGAACAAGAACACGAACCTGGACATGAAAGAAGGAAGATGATAATGATGACGGCAGGGGACACACGGATGAAACATGGTGGATACACAGACAGACCAGCAACTACAAACACAGAAGACGCGACTTAAATACACACAGAGAAACACAGGGAGATTACACACAGGTGGGGAACACAGCTGGGAATAATCAACAAGACGAGACAGGGGTAAAACTGAACACACTCACATGAGACGCGGACCTTCACAATAAAACAGGAAACGAGAACACTACACCAAGACGCAGACCTGACACAGAGACAGACAGAAAATGACACATGGAACTAAACCCACACAAAACATGAGAACACAAATCCTAAATACCAATAAACAGAAACATGGAACTCCAATAGCAATAATCATCATCACCATCACCACAAAATGAGAAAACAATCCAAAACACCAAGATAACTGAAACACAAAGTGCCAGAGAAACATAAAGAACAATCCATAATGCAAAAGTAAACCAAAATATAATAAACTCAAAATACTGGGTCCAACGGACCCAGAACCGTAACAGCCCGTGCCCAGCTATAATTTACCAAGCAGGAAGCTAACATCCCAAAACAACAGGCAAAACAGCTTAAAAAGAAAGCAGGTCTGGAAGCGGAGCTACATATACTTAGATCACAGAAAGCAGCTGCAGCAGCACTAGCTGAGGCTCAAGCTTGGGAAGCGTCTAAGCAAGAAAATGAGCATCCACAACAGCCCCAGCGAGACAACATGCAGCAAATCAACCCAACAGAACGAGTGCAAGAGTATGTTCAAATTCATATTCAAATTTTTATTCGTCACACACACAACCATACACAGTATGACATGTGCGCCAACAATCAGAATTCAGCGACGATCTGCAGACTCCACGAGTTAATTGTCCGGATCTCCCATCTTCTCTGGTGCCACAGCCAGCCACGACCATCGATGCAACACCAAAAGCTTGCAAAGAACCAAGTATCTGTCAGCGCAGTATGAACAACAACGAAAAGTTCACACCTTTGCCAGTTTTCTATGCTTTGAGCCCAAAGAGAGAGTCTTGCAACTGGAGCTGTGGAGGACAGCCAGCAAATAATGATCCATTTTACCATCCTCAGTCCAAGGTATGGACACCCACACCTGTAAGGGGTAATCATGCTGACACTTCTGATCTAACAAAATATGTGAAACTAAAGGAGATGATCAGCTCTGGCCTGCTGGGATTTGATGATTGACCAGAAAACTACTTGACATACAACCTTCAGGCGAGATGGGTAACCGCTGCCTCGAGGTTCAAGAGAGAGAATGCATTGCCTTTTCCTCCATTTTTCATTTTTTATCAAACTTGTGATGAAGAAGCCAAAAATTCGTAATAACCCGAACCTAGAGTACATGTCAGTAAGATGCCAGCCTTTTTTTATACCGAGAGAGCTAACGGTAGTGATCATCACGGCTGTGTACATTCCACCTGATGCCAACGTAAACACAGCGCTCTCTATCCTGCTGAGTACCATTAACGAACAGCTGCGGGCCCACTCGGACGGTGTTCACATAATTGCAGGTGACTTTAATAAGGCCAACATAAAGACTGCACTCCCAAAGTTCTATCAGCATGTCAAATGTCCCAGCAGAGGAGAGAACACTCTAGACATGTTTACTCCAACATCAAGCATGCATATAGAGCCATCCCCTCCCCACCTCAGTCAGTCCGACCACCTCTCCCTCCTGCTCTCCCCAGCCTACACCCAGTGTTGCCAACTTAGCGACTTTGTCGCTATATTTAGCGAGTTTTCAGACCCCCCTAGCGACTCTTTTTTCTAAAAAGCAACTAGCGACAAATCTGGCGAATTTTTCTGGTGCTATTGGAGACTTATGACGACTATTTGACATGAAAGCACGTATCGCTCTTACTCTAATCAAGCAGCGGGTGCTGCCGTGGGCACCTCGCCCGTGCCAATGTGCTCACAGGCGGCAGGTAGTAGACACGCAGCAGTCCCCCATAGCTGATGTCAGAGCAGGAGATATTTACCCCTATGCATACAAACTGCAAAATCAATCGCGCATGAGCGAAGCCGCTGTCGACTCCGACTGAAGCTGTGTGATGAGGCTTGCTATGTCCATTTTGATGGTTAATGGTTAAAAATGTTCTTCTTTTACTGTTACTTTTTATGAATCACAATGTTTAAAACTACTTAAAAAGACAACACACACACACACACACACACACACACACACACACACACACAGAATGTAACTCTGCCAGAGTGCTTCTTTCAGGTCACTTTTGACGTTCCCAAGTCCAGATAAAGGAGGAGGGTTGGAATTGTGACATTTAAAAAAAACAATAATTGCTAAAATTTTTTTTTTTTTTTTACTCACTTTATGTCTCTTCCACAATGTTATTTCTCTCTCCTGCAGCATAGGCATGACCAATTATGCAAATTAGGTGATGATGTCATTTAGCGACTTCTAGCGACTTTTAGGACAGCCAATAGCGATTTTCCTTACTGAAGAGTTGGCAACACTGCCTACACCCCCCTCAGACGCAGTGCCAGGCCCACCACAAAGACAGTTGGTAGAGCAAATAAACAGCTCCTTCGCCCACTTTGAAACATCACAACAGCAGCACTCATCCACTTCAGCCCCGCTCCCATCCATATCCTCACCTGGTTCCTGCATCGCTCCATTCACTGTAACGGAACACGATGTCAGACGTGTGCTCCTAGCAGTGAACCCCAGGTGCTAAGAGCATGTGCCCACAAGCTCACCCTCATCTTCACCAGAATCTACAATCTCTCACTGGATCAGGCAGCCATCCCATCCTGTTTAAAATCAGCCACAATCATCCCAGTGCCGAAGAAGTCTCCCATCACCAGCCTGATTGATTACCGCCCTGTGGCCCTCACACCGGTAATCATGAAATGCTTTGAGAGACTAGTCCTTCAGCACATCAAGGATTACCTCCCCCCAGAATTCGACCCCCACCAGTTTGAATACCGTGCAAACAGATCCACAGAAGACGCCATCGGCATAGCCCTCCACTCTGTGCTGAGTCACCTAGAAAAGCGGCAAAGCTACGTCCGAATGCTCTTTGTGGACTACAGCTCAGCCTTTAAGACAATCATCCCAGACATCCTCATCACCAAACTGGTTACTCTTGCCCTCCCCCCTTTCACATGTGCCTGGATAAAGGACTTTCTCACAAACCGGCCATAGACTGTATGTATTCTCTCTACACCCAAGACTGCAGTTCGACCCACAACAACAATCTCATCATCAAGTTTGCTGATGACACCATGGTAGTCGGACTCATCTCAAAGGGAGACGAGGCAGACTACAAAGAGGAAGTCCTGAAGTTGGCAGTCGGCTGCCCTCTCCCCTCCCTGATGGACATTTATTCCTCCCGCTGCCTCAGCAGAGCAGTACACATCATCAAGGATAGTTCCCACCCTGGTTTCAACATGTTCAGCCTGCTTCCCTCAGGGAAGCACTACAGGTGCATCAGCAAAAACACCCCACAGACTCAAAAACAGTTTCTTCCCAAAGGCCATAACCACCCTGAACTCACACATGCATCAATAACACAGCCCCCAACCCACCCCACCCCCCAATTTTTCCCATTTCCTCTATGAACCACCACTGTGCAATACCAAATTCTATGTGCAATAAGCCAACTGTATATACATAACACTATTTATTACATATTACTTTTAAAAACTGGTTTGTATATTTGTACATTTTATATATTTTTCTCTGTTAATACTGTTCATATGTATATAGTGCTGCAGAACTGTGCCCCCCTGCATGTTTGCACTGAGTAGGAGATGCTCTGTATCTCATTGTACAACTATATAGTGACAATAAAGACATTCTATTCTATTCTATTCTGTTCTATTGTACCCCAAAAAAACTTCTCATATGTAAGATGAAAATGTTTTTACTTTATAGAAACAAATCTGTGAAGAAAATGTCAAAATTGTGACTTTCTTTTCACTGTCTCTTCCTATCCCATATGAAGTTTGCTATTTTAGTTGTTGATTCAACAAAAAGATCCTCCTGCTCTCTTGATGTGACCCTTGACTTCTTGGCAGTTACTGCCACTGTCAATTTTTTAATGACAACCTTAACTGTTTTCACAAAGGAAATAAATATTCTTAGGGTCATAAAAGTCTGCTCAGACAACATTAACACATTTATTTTGTTATTTTGTTTCAAAATAAAGTTATTAATTAATTGTTATTGTCATACAGTGTTGCTCACAAAAAATAATAAATAATCACTATGAAACTATCAAAGAATCAATGAGAGAAAATGTTAGTTCGGTACTTGAATTGTAAACTTGTGGTCTATGGATTTTAATCAAAACTCAGAAAAGTCCCAGAGTGAATTGGAACATTTTGTGTTTCAGAATTTAATTGTGTAAGAAAATTATCTTCAACATTTTTGCATTAAATGTGACTTCTCACCTAAATAGGGTTCAAATGTTCACAAATCACCAAACAAGATTTAGAAAGTGCATATATGAATATTTTAATAGTTCAGTTCAATTCAATTCAATTTTATTTATATATCGCCAAATCACAACAACGGTCACCTCAAGGCACTTCATATTGTAAGGTATTTCTGCCCATTATTTCACAAGGAAGTGTATTCACAGTTCACAAGACTCTAACCAGCTGTGTTAACCTTCCTGAATATCATAAAGATCTTACTTTTAATTTCCTTTGTCCTGAGACAATACACAAAAGGATTTACAAGAGGTAGACCGAGGATGGTGCCAATTAACAAACCGTGGCGTTCTTCAAGAGTTAACACCACACCAAATCTGGTCAAGATAACAATGACAAACTGAGGACCGTATAAACATGATACACAAATCAGATGATTCACAAGAGTGCTTCCCATTTTCTTTTTGTCATTATTTGATAATATTTTCACAAAAAATAAGATCCCACAATATGAAAGACAAATGAAAGTGAATGTGGAAAATGACACAAAAAATGATAGAACGGCAACTTGGTTGAAATATTTCTCTGGGTTAACACAAGTGGTTCGCATTACTGCAGCAAAGTCACAGAAAGTGTACCTAAGCCTCAAATAGCAGTGAGGGAGAGGTGCAACTGTTACAGGTGGAAAAAGTGCAAAACTACAGGCAACAATCCACACAATGTATGTAAATACTAGTGTACGTGTATTTGTTAAATAACTATGATACTGAAGAGGACAAATTATAGCAATTAACCGATCAAATGCCATAATTGTTAAAGAAAACATCTCCATTGTTGCTCCCACCTGGTAAACATACATTTGAATTAAGCACTCCACATATGATATGGTATTAACACCAGCAAGTAGAACCCCGATCATTGTTGGAATGGCACTAGAGGTATAAAGTATGTCAACAACAGCAAGATTGCAAATCAGAAGATACATTGGTTTATGTAACTGCTTGTCAGAAACAATGAAGATGATATTGACTAAACTTGCAAAAACAGCTAGTAAATAGGTTATCAGCATAACCACACCAACTGCTACAGGCCTTTTGACTGTGTCAAACCCACCTATAATAAAATAAGTTAGTTTGATTGAAGTATTCTGTAAAGACATATTTAACAAAAATAATTAAATTACAAAAGGTTTCAAGATGTAGTTGCTGAAGTAAAAATATGCTGAAAATCGCTAACAGTGATAAACAGGTGTAAAAACCCCAGAACAGTTATAACCCTTCTAAACCCAAACAGGTTTGGGTTAACTACAAAACAGTGCTTTCACATTTTAAGTCTCACAACACCAGTAAGTTTTAACTTGGCAGCTCCCTAATCCAATCACAGTGGATATCAAGTCTCTGTGTTTACATATCACCAGAGACTGCAGATTACATGACATATGATGTCATCCCCACCCTCCAAAACTAATGGTAGATGAGGAGAGATTGGAAATCATCAATTTTAAATTCCACTAATTCTGCTTACATATTTTGGCACAAAATGCCACAGGGCTTCATCAGTGCCAATAAAGCCCGTTTTACCTCTGATGCTTCAAATGCTAGAACACCTATATAAAAAAAGAACCCCAACAACAAACAAATGAAAAAAAAGGAAATAAAAACAAACAACCATTTAGTGTATTCCAATATTGTATCATAATATAGACGGACTTTATGAAGACAGGAACAATTTTTGGAGCGTTTTTTAAGCACAAAATTCATATTGATTAAATAAAACATATGCAGGCCTTATACTGAGGAGATGCCGCCTATTATACATAAATTAAGCAGATAAATGCATTGGTATAGCACTCTTCTACTCTGAGCATATTCATATTCACTAACACACTTTCATACAGCACCTAAAGACTTTTTAACCATTCTAAATAAACTGGTCTATCTCTTGGAGTGGTTCTGAGCCACAATTTAACATTTGAACTGGTATTTGTGTAGAAACACATAAATGTGTTGTGGATAAATGTATGCATCACACAATATTTTTTTATAAATAATGTTAGTATCTTTATCTAATTAAATTAAAAAATTCATTTCACGTCATTTAAATTATATAAAAAATATACAAATAGATTTAATCTTTTGTCCAACTAAACTTTCTTATAAAACAAGACAACTTTCACTGTGTTCCCTCTTAAGGTTGCTCATTAGGTTAATGACTTCTTTGTTTGCAAAGGGCTGATAGGAAAGATGTGTCATACTCACCCCTCTTGAGTGAATTATAATCAGTACCTAGCTCCAGTAATGAACCTCAAAGGGTTTGGTGACACAATACTTGGTGTCTTTTATTTCTGTATTTGATATATAGATATATTAAGATGTGGGCTTGATAAAGTTGGGCCCACATCACTACACATCTAAATTGAAAACCACTCATTTGTTTGTGCTGTGAACAACAAGATTGCCACCAGGAGAATTACACCCCAGAAAATATTCTGTATGTGAACAATCTTGTTGTCCTTTGTGCTATTTGTTAAAGAAGCTTAATCTAATGATTGCACAATTTATTAAAGAGCAGCTCTCTAAACACTACTCGTACACAAGTCAATAATCTGCAATAGTGTTACATCCTCACTTCGTATGGCACTGGATACTCTGAAAAACAGTCTCAAATCAGAAGTACTTGACTCCCTTTTATAACTCTCAAATGCGTACCTTAAAGTAGATAACCCCAAAATTTGAGAAGAAATACAATCTCACTAATTTAGAATGTCATTTAGCCTGTAAAGAGTTTGCCACTCTATAAGAAAGCCCTCTGTAAAACAAGGGCATCCTACTATTCATCATATTGAGGAAAATAAGAACAACCCTAGGTTTCTCTTCAGCACTGTAGCCAGGCTGAAAGAGCCAGCTGTGTTGAAACAAGTATTCTTTTAAACTTAGCTAGTAATGACTTTGCGAATTTCTTCACAAAAAGAATTGTCAGAGTTCTCGAGGCTCTTCTGGGAGCCGGAGTCAACCAGAAAACACCTCTCCGAGCGTGAGTCCTCTATAAAGAGCAGCCTTTTCTCATCGCCAGTGGTTGTGACCCCTACAGAGTGCTGGCAGGCTTGTTTCTCTGGGCCTTAAAACTGTAAAGGCGGCACGGCGCTGTCACACTGATGGTAAAAACACAGCCTTTTTCCACGGTGCCGCAGTGCCATGATCCCAGCCGCCACTGATGAGTCAGATGCCCCCGTTGAGAATCAATGGGGGCGCGGAAGATGCCTTCGTGTGTCTGGAACTATCGCCTGGTTGCCGAAGCTTCTAGTAGCCAGGAGAATGCGATCCTTCGCGGCCAGCAGCGGAGAGTTGGCGAGGCCAGCTCGCACCGGCATCTGTCGAAGGAAGACGTGAGTTAAGAGGAATCCGCCATCATCTGTTCCTAGCAAGGACAACATGCTCTCCATCAGCTCATACCAGGCCCGAGAAAGAGAGGAGTTTCTTGGCCTGCTCTGCATCGGAGAGGGAGTAGCGCCGTAGCTGATTGATTATAATGTAAGTACAATAACAGAGATATTTGAGGTTTACACAGCTACATTCTCGCCTGTGAATGTAATATGTTAAAAGTGTATTTTGCGACCCAGAAAGAGTAATAAGAGTAATATTAAAACTAAGTAGCTGCAGTAGTAGTAGCCATTGATGGAAACTGGAATTGGCTGGGCCAAACTGGGATATGGTTTTTCAATTTTGTTGTCCGGGTGGAAAATCAGGAGAAATTGGGGAGAATGGTGGCTCCGGGAGAGTTTCGGGAGGCGCACTGATATTCGGGATTCTCCCGGAAAAATCGGTGTGGGGGGGGCATGTATGGCATTGCCTGTAACGTTATTATGATGGAAACATTTTATGAGTAAGTGACTTACAGGTTTCTTTGAAAAATACTTTCTTATATCAATTCAATTCAATTCAATTTTATTTATATAGCGCCAAATCACAACAGAAGTCGCCTCAAGGCGCTTTATATTGTACAGTAGATTGCACAATAATAAATACAGAGAAAAACCCAACAATCATATGACCCCCTATGAGCAAGCACTTTGGCGACAGTGGGAAGGAAAAACTCCCTTCTAACAGGAAGAAACCTCCGGCAGAACCAGGCTCAGGGAGGCGGCCATCTGCTGCGACCGGTTGGGGTGAAAGAAGGAAAACAGGACGAAAGACATGCTGTGGAAGAGAGACAGAGATTAATAACAGATATGATTCGATGCAGAGAGGTCTATTAACACATAGTGAGTGAGAAAGGTGACTGGAAAGGAAAAACTCAATGCATCATGGGAATCCCCGCAGCCTCGTCTATTGCAGCATAACTAAGGGAGGATTCAGGGTCACCTGGTCCAGCCCTAACTATATGCTTTAGCAAAAAGGAAAGTTTTAAGCCTAATCTTGAAAGTAGAGATAGTGTCTGTCTCATGAATCCAAACTGGAAGCTGGTTCCACAGAAGAGGGCCTGAAAACTGAAGGCTCTCCTCCCATTCTACTTTTAAATACTCTAGGGACAGCAAGTAGGCCTGCAGAGCGAGAGCGAAGTGCTCTAACAGGGTGATACAAGGTCATTAAGATAAGATGGGGCCTGATTATTTAAGACCTTGTATGTGAGGAGCAGGATTTTGAATTCAATTCTGGATTTAACAGGAAGCCAATGAAGGAAGCCAAAACAGGAGAAATATGCTCTCTTTTCTAGTCCCTGTCAGTACCCTTGCTGCAGCATTTTGGATTAGCTGAAGACTTTTCAGCGAGTTTTTAGGACATCCTGATAATAAAGAATTACAGTAGTCCAGCCTGGAAGTAATGAATGCATGAACTAGTTTTTCCAGGTCCTTCCTTTTTGCTGCCATCTTCCTTTCCTCCTTGCAGGTCCTCGCAGCGCAGGATTGCTGCTGCTAAAACTAAACAGAGCTCCCTGAAAGGCACAGCCAATCACATTGGCCATATTTGTCACATGAGGTAGGACTCCAGTAGAGAACATAATTTAACTCTTTCTGCACCGCTGGGTGAATGAGACGTTGATAGATCTTTTTTTTTTCTTCTTACAATCGTGTTTGTTTTTCTTTACTCGAACAGATCAAATTATTGGTGGGAACAATTTAGTAATCGCTGGATATTGGTGGGGACATGTCCCTTCCGTCCATGCCAAATCTACGCCATTGCTTCCAACATAAATGAAGACAGAAAACTAAACAGCAGTGGCGTTTGTAGGGTTACTGAAGTTAGGCTATATAATGATGTGCTACGTGGTGGCTAGCTACACAGCTATGGTTAGCATAATATAAACATAGTGAAGCTTGAGGATGAACGCTAACTCTTTTCCACTCGATAAAAGTTAACGTGAGGGTTCCCGAAGGTTAGGGACAAATGCAGTTGCATGGCAGGCTGCTGTAAACGGACCAAACTTCAGTCCGGAGAACAACTGCAATATAAGGTTAGTCATTAATATACTGCTTCATGGGCTGGGCTGTAGTTAAATCGTAAGGTTTTAAAAACTTATGGGGCGCCGTTTGTAAACTGAAACATGCCGAAATTAACGGCAACATTTTTCCACATTTAGCTCTAAATCTTACAAAAACATGTTTTTTTGAGTCATTTTTACAACATTTAGTAAAATATTTGTAATTTTTTATATTTAAAACACCATTTTAAATGTTAAATCTAAATGGTAAATGTTAAATCTAAATGGTAAATGTTAAATCTAAATATTATATTTAAATCTAAATGTTAAATGTTCAATCTAAATGTTAAATGTTAAATCTAAATGTTACGGGAAACTAAATATTTAGCTAATATGCAAATTTATTGTACGGGTCAACGGAAATACCAAAATAGAAGCTTCAAGAAAACCTCCCGCGCTAAAGTGTGCCGGTCTGGTCAGGTTGTGTGTCTGCACTTCTCTCACTGTCACTTTTCACCCCGATGAGCTGCTTCACCTATTCCCTACCAGCATGTCCAGCGATTTAGCTGAGAACATTGGAAGAGCCGTTTTGTCGGCCATCCAACGATTCAGTGGTAGTGCACCCTCAGTACCTGCAGTCTCCACCTCACAAACGCTGCAGTACTTCGTAAGTTTATTGTATACCATTTTGGACGGGTTGATAGCAGTGTTAGCAAAACTAGCAAAGCTAAATTACTTAGCTAGTCCTCAATTATTTCATTTGGTAGGCAGCAGACAGAGATCGGGAGGAGGTCAGGACTGATCATGGAGGAGAGAACGCTCAGATTTGGGAGGACATGCGAGCAACCAGGGGTGAAGGCTCTGTCTTAATGGGAAGTTCTGTGCACAACCAGAGGATTGAGCATTTCAACCGAGACTTAAACAACAACTGTAGCCGCATTTATGCACCTATATTTTATGAATTGGAATTGCTTGGTATCCTAGACTTAGAAAATGCAACAGACCTATTTTGCCTTCATTATGTGTTTCTACCACGAATCAACCGCACTTTGAAGGAATTCAAAGCTGGATATAACAATGACTCTACTTCCACTGAAGGTAATAGAACTCCCATCCAGCTTTTTGCCTGTGGAACTCATGTGTTTCATCGTCACAACCCAGATCTTCAACCTCAGGATACCAGTGATGTTCTAAAGAGTGATGACCCTTAGTATCCTTAAATGCTGTACAGCAAATGTGTTTTTTGTACTACTACAGAAGCCCCTAGCAGTGATACCTCCTGCCACATAAGGACTCAAAGTTAATGACTGATAGTGACTCATAGGCTGTGTCCCAATTCAGGGTCTGCACGCTTGAAGTACACGCACTACGTGTACTACGTATGGTGCATACTATAAGTACGAGAAGTGCGGAAGTGAAAGGCTTGTGAAATGGGACGGTCTAGCCTTCGTCGTGCTACTCAGGTTGCATAGCAACCATGATACTAACCGCGAGAAACGTTAAAGGAGAAAAAATGTTTTGTTGGTCATTCATTTTTGTCATGACATCACTTTGATTAGTTGAGTATCTGAGGCTGAGACCACGGGACTGTAAAACATGATTATTGGGCTTCATTTCTGAACTGAACAGTCATTTTAAGATTAGTTAGTAAATAACAATTAGCTAATGTTGTTCATGAGACTAAAATCATCTCACTGTGGTAATGTAAATATAATATGGCCAATATTATATTTATTGTCAGATTATTATGATATATATATATATATATATATGTATATGTATATATATATATTACAGCAGTGAGCTTGAACTCTGGGTCAAAGATTCAAGTTGCAGTTATTTATATTTCCTATCACCGAAAAATCTTCACTCAAAGACAAGTATCTTTGACAGTGTATATATAGACGTATTATGCATAAGAGACAAATATTGTTCGTTTAATATGTTGGCATTATTACATTTGGCTCAATGCTTACATACATGTGTAAAAAGGAAAATGTACGAGCTGTGAAAACTGTTTCTGATAGAATGAAGATCAGACTGATATATGAAATATTCCTTTATTGGGTGAGAAAATCAGACCATGTCATAACTGCTTTAAGTCATACAGAATAGATATCAGAGCCTTAAACAGGCTGACTTCTGCTAAATGGGTCAAACTGGGCAGAAACTATACAAACACATAACATCCTTATAGAATATGATGTAACACTATAGATCAACTTAGCGCAGAATATATAAAGCATATAAACAATTGCAGCAATATGATGCAACAAACACAGCAGTGCTACTAATCCAAAATACTCAAAGCTTCATAGAACTGAAACAAACATTTATTTTTAGCTCCATTCTGCTGCTGATACATACTTTAGGTTTCTGAATATTAAACTTGTTGCTGCCTTTCATAGTGTGTAACTTGAAGGCCCTGAGTACTTTCTCCCACACTGAAAACACTGGAATGATAACATTATTTGAACATTACCTAATAAGACTGATTCAGGACAGACAATTAGTTATTCTAAACTTTCCTAGCAGTCCTTCACAAACAGGGAACAGTCTGTCTATTCTCTCCATCTGTCAGCTGCTGCTGGCTCTTCCTCCTCCTCTTCCTCACACACTGCTGAGTTTGTCCTGGTGGATCATCAGGGGTGCAAAGCCTCACAGATGATGTGCAGCAGTGGGTCCCTCAGTCTGTCCTCACTCTGGACACTTGCAGTTGTCACACATGGAAATCAAATGTGTGATAAGCTGCAGGATTCAAACACAAGTGTAACTTATAAATACATGTTCATACTTTTAATTAAAAGACTTTTAGAACAGTTTGAAATCAGGAAAAACCTGGTGGGCTGGATTTTAGATTTTTTAACTGACAGGTCACAAAGAGTGAGAATAAATGGGATTCTGTCTGACCCAGTGTTCTCCTCCACAGGTTCTCCTCAAGGGTGCGTCTTATCGCCCTTATTATTCACTCTCTATACAAATATGTGTCAGGGCAGACATGAAAACAGGGTCATTATCAAATATGCAGATGACTCTGTTATTGTCAGCTTACTGAAAGAGGGTGAAACTAACCACGGTCCAGTCATTGATGACTTTGTTCAGTGGTGTGAGGAGTCTTATCTCCAGCTGAACATATCTAAAACAAAAGATATGGTTGTTGATTTTAGGAAACAACAAAACGGGCACGGAGTCACTTTAATTAAAGGTCAGAAAATAGAGCAAGTACAATCATATAAATATCTTGGGACCATAATAAATGAAAAACTGAACTTTGATCAAAATTGCAAATCAGTTTGTAAAAAGGCTCACCAGCACCTTTATTGCCTTAGGAAACTTGTTCATTTCCACATTGACCCAAAAATTTTAACTTTGTTTTATTGTTCTTTTATTGAGTCTGTTTTATCCTTTTGTTTGGTGGCATGGTTTGGTCAGACCTCTGTCACAGAGAAAAACTCTCTAAATCAGATAGTGAGATGTTCCAGTCGTCTGATAGGTGAGCCTCCCTGTACTCCAAGCAGGTACAGAGGATGGCTTTATCAATCCTTAAAAATGGTTCCCATCCTCTAAGGGGTGAATTTCAGCTTCTTCCCTCAGGACGGAGGTTTCTATTTCCGAGATGCAGGACAAAGCGTTATAAAACTAGCTTTGTCCCCGTTGCTGTCACTGAATTAAATAAGAACTGTTTTTGATTCGAAATATTAAAATTACTATATATGTGCCACAGTGAGCTTTATATATTTACTAGGTATGTGTGTTTTTAAAGGGATGCCAAATGCTGTCATTTTTCTGTAAAGCAAATTTACCTTGCCTTTGGGTAAAAATAAAGTTACCTTGACCTTGACCTTGACTTTTATTCCACAATCAGAGAGAAAGAAACAGAGAGAGAGTGCAGGACAGACAGACAGGTGACAGTCTCAGGTGTATACACTGCTACAAAACAGCACAAGAGAAGGAGGATTTAGTGTTTGTGTTATTACGAGTGCTAAACAAGAAGAGTTCCCAGATGGTACAGTGGACACGTGTGTGACTCTTGTGATTAAAGCATCTTTCTTTCAGCTTAACGAGTGAACCGTCAGCTCGTTCAAACACACGTTAAAGTCCGTTTGGCTCGACAAACGGACAAAGTGCAGTGAATCCTGCTTGTGCCGTGATATTCAGGACTGCAAACCGAGCAGCATCACTGACTTTCAGCTTTTTGTTTGTGGATATATGACTGACTTTAATTACGCATAAAATCATCACATTCTCTGTAAGATAAGGTCGACTATACATATATATATATTTTGAAGTAGAGGCTTTACAATCAAGTTAAGGCTGAAAGTACAAACATCACTAATGTCACACAACTTTGCTGACATGTGGCCAACAGTAATGTTTTAATGTTCTTCATTATTAAACATTTGCACATAAATAAGTGACATAATATTCAGTACTTACTTTTGACAGTTCACTCTTCGGCCGCTCCCTTCTGCCGTATTTTGCGGCAAAATTATCCACACCCACCGCCGCGCTATGAATTGTGGGATATATGGGACCACGAAGCATGCACCGGACCACGCTTGATATTTGGGGAAATCGACGGCGCATTTCGCGTGGTGGTGACGTAATCCCACTTAAAATGTGTACTTCAGGCGTGCAGACCCTGAATTGGGACACAGCCATAGGCTATTCAGAAGGCTAAAACTACATTTGGTTTATGGGTAAAAACAGTTATTCAGATTGCAGTGAAGCCATCAAATTCACACTGTAAGAGTGTAATACAGTATAACGGTGAACATTATCAACATGGAACAGTCAGTCTTTAAATCAATTCACAAGATTATCTACAGTATTGTGCTAATCGTTGTAAAGGTGCAATAGTCTTAATAAATCTTGCTGTTGGATGTCTGTAAGTAATCCTAGCCTGTTCTACAAAGCATGTTTAGTATACTCTGTGCATAAACTGTTTTTTAATGTTCTTGTTTAAAAAAAGAAAAAGCTTAATAAAAATATTTATTTGTATTACACCAGTGACTTTATTGATTTGTTGTTAGCATTTTTATAAATCTATTGAAGCTTTGAAAATTATTACATTTCAACATTAAATGCAGTCAGAATTTATTTCAACTATCTTGTATGAAGCAAAGTTACTTGAAACTACAATTAATGAACAGGATTAAGGTCAACAAACCCACCATTTTAATTTCACTTTTTTTGGAACATGTTTAGATGGTGCTGAATAAAGCTCCATTCATGAGTGCTACTAAGAAGCAGTAATGAAAAGCATCATCATCAGCCATTGTTGTTTCATTCACAAAAAGCTGAAGCTCATTTGTACATGTGTGTGCAATCGGGAGATGTTTGTTTTCATCGTGAATGAATGTTATTTTAGGAGCTGGTTGAAAACCTATGGCTGGAACCTTGTTGCTCCCGGTGGCAAAAGCCAAGATGTGACCAGGCCTCAAAGCCTTCACAAATGCCTCTTCATCCTTGGTAAGAGTCCTTTCTCCAAGTGCATCTCTCAGCTCTTTATCTAAAAACAAAGAAAAACCACCGTTAACCTGGGGACTCTAAAACAGTTAAAGCTTGAGCTAACAACTAAATGATGACTAATGTATTTATAAAAATACAGAGGTTCTGTCTTTGCTTTGCTTGTCAGTTGTAAGCTTTCATACATCTTTATTCCTGTTTTGTGTGTGCATGTGACATAAAAAGACAAATTAAGTTTTACTTTAGTGTCCAGACTACATTCTATGTGAATTTCTGCTTACTTTCGACACACTGGAGAAATTCCTGAAATTTGACCACCATCAGCTCCTGTCTAACTCTTCTGTTGCTCCCAGGAAGGAATAGCTTGGCCTGAGAACCCCAGCAATTAAACTGGCTGTCAGATCTTTGTCCTCCCTGGTCAAGCAGAACACGCAAAGAGGGGTTCTCTCTCAGGAGTGATAAAATATAGACAGAAAAGTTTAAATAATGGTTAAATTCCAGTTTTAAATACAAAAAGTAGCTCACTCTAAATGTTTATTATAAAATCATGACTAATTGATACAGAACAAATATAAATCTCACTCCATAGTAGGACAAGCCATCAGTTAGTTGATCGAAACAGCTTTGCCGTTGCAGGACTGCAAGGTATAGAGCTGCATTTTTCACAAACAGATCTTTATTGGCCATGGTGACTGTGAGTGGAAGACCTTCAACTTGATATCGCCATGAGTTGCAGCAGCTGACTGCTTTCTCCAAATCATGTTGAGTTGTTGCTTTTACAACCTAAATATTTAAGAAAAACACTTTAAATGTTTGTTTTTTACCAGTGTACACAAATACTGCAGATGGTTCATTTTTATTGGACTCAAACGTTTTTGTTTTGGTTTATTTGGCTGTATTTCACCAATATAAGTTTTTTTTTTTAACAAAAGGGAAACAAACTGAAAATATAATACATGGAATTGCCTCTAATAACCAACAGTGTATTTATTATAGCAAAACTATGGCTAGGCAATTATAAAAGAAGACAAGAAGACTAGTGAATATAGGAAATATTACAATATTCTTGTTATGATATTGCAATTCACCTTTTTCAGATTCTCTCTTAACTCAGGGTCACCTATATCATCCGGTGTTACGTGTACTTGAAGAATGTCTCCTGACACAATGTAGTCTACTACATGTGGAGAGAGAAAGGCAGGTGCTTCTCCACCTTGCACTATTATCGTGGACAACATCCTGCCAATGGTTCGATATACTCCATTTTGCAAGTGTAGGATGTTAAATTTCAGTGTGCATCCATTTGGTGTAGCTGAAAAATAACACACAAAAAAAGTATATTCTGTACAGACACCAAGTGATATCTTGAGATTGACAGACAAAAACTTATTTATTTAGTATTATTTTTTTTGTACTGTTTCAGACACACAGAACATAACATAACAGATTTGTTATCTGTAGTCATTTATTAACTTGTTAATGTTCTGTCAAACAATGTTCAGATCAGGTGGTTGTTGTGTTTGTAACATTATAAAAACGGGTGTCGTCAACAAGTCTTTAGGCCTTGAGTAAGTAGTAAGTTAGTTTGTCTATGAAATCATATTACCTTCAAAAGCACCACTGTCCTGAAAGATGGCCTTCACCAGTAAAAGGAAAAACTCCCGCCTTGGCCCCCCAAAGTCAGCAGCATCTTCCTCTGTATCATGTTCATCGCTTGCAAATGTGACATAAAGCATCTCACAGCTTTCTGCAAACTTGGGTCTCTTGAACTGAAGCAAAGCAGTCGACCACACATTGGCTCGACTGATATGGAGTTGTCTTGTTCCTGGTGTAATGACTTTCTCACTATGAGCTCTAAGAAGACCTTCAATTTCTTCTTTGCTGAGCTTCTTAAAAGACCTATATAAAAATGGGACAATGACAAACAGATCTCGGGGAAAAATGGACATTTGCTGTACATTTGACTCAAGTGCACAGAGTTACAACAGATAATTATGTTGTGATAGTCCATATTAAATTAGTCAAAAAATACCTTTGTAATTGTTTAACTTCCAAATAATGATGCAAGTGAAGATGCAAATAAGGTATTCAATAATCAAAGGTTACTTTCAAGTCTTACTTTGAAATATGAACTTCACTCTGTCTATCAGACTCTTCTAGGAGGCTACGCTGAATTGCCTCTTCAAGAGCTTCATCTTCCTCCAGAAAAAGAGAGCTAAGTAGACAAGAGATATTACAAATCATAAAAATGTCAGCCTGGAAGAATTTCTCACACTACATCATTAAAAAAAAAGATTAAATGTAAATCCTAAAGTTGCAGTGATTCAACAAACAAAAAAACATGCAAATTGGAAACCTGCATTGAAACAATATCCTAAACAACATCTAGAATGAAGGATTTTTTTAACCCCTAGACAACAGCTTACACAAATTCTGCCACATTATATGGAAACATGTACTGCTATTTCTTCTCTAAGTTGCACTTCAGACCAGTCAGATGTAAAGGAGATCTTCCCAATAAGGCCATCTTGTGCTAGTTTTGCTCTTGAATCTCCTCTCGGTATGAGAAACGTTGATGCTGAAGACAAGGGCAAGCACACAACATCTTTTGCATAGTGTTTGCAGGTCTTGTTTTTTCCTCACAAAATGTGAGCATGTAGCATGATCTTGAGGAACTGATGGAAGAGGAACCTGAAATGAATTCAAACACAGGTACAGATAGACACCCATGCATTACAATACATCCGTAAGGTTTCTGTTATCTGTTTATTAAAAAAAAAAAAAAACCTGTAGACTCAGACCATCTTACTATTTTCTACCCATTACACAGAAAACCGAACCTTTTGTATCTTGTAGATTAGCATTTGGTGATTGTTGGTCAAGTTGGTGATTCAGTCCCCAGGTGCTCTAATCTACAGCTCCCAATGGGTTTATCTGAGTATGACTGTGTGCGAATGTTGGACAGAAAAAGTGCTTGTATTAATCTGTGCCTGTGATAGGGTAAATGAGATCTGTTGTATAAAGTGCTTTGAGCACTCAATTAGAGTAGAAAAGGCCCGCAGTTAGGTCAATGTGTATTTGGACCCTAACAAGTTTTATTTTGTTGCCCGTTTACTGAAACATATTCCAATCATAATTATATCATGGACATGATGTGCAGACTCAGCTTTAATTTAGGGTATCCATATTAAAATGATGATGTCATTATCAATTAAGCAGATAAAAGGCCTGAAATTGATTTGAGACGTAGTGTTTCCATTTTGAAAATTTTACTGTGAACAGACAACATGCGGTCAAAGAGAACATAACAGAAAAAAGAAAATTAAGAAATTAATATAGCCACTACAGTGACCATCAAAACAATGAAAAATATTGCTGTAAAATTTATTTTGCGACACCACAGAACAAATGATAGCGTATAATATGAAACGATAGAAGTTTTCATATTGTCATATCGAACGGCCCTAATACAAAGGGTTCACTGCAAGGTGCAAGCCACTCATAAGCCTCAAGAATAGAAAGGCTAGAATGGACTTAACAAAAAAACAAAAAAAAAACAAAACAAACAAAACCATCTAGTATTTGGAAAAACATTCTTTGGACAGATCAACCTCTACCAGAATGATGGCAAGAAAAAAGTATGGAGAAGGTATGGAACGGCTCATGATCCAAAGCATACCACATCATCTGTAAAACATGGCAGAGGCAGTGTGATGGTTTGAGCATGCATGGCTGCCAGTGGCACTGGTAGTGTTTACTTAATATGTGACACAGGACTGAAGCAGCCGAATGTGTTCAGAGACATACTGTCTGCTCAAGTCCAGCTAAAAGTAGTCACATTGATTGGACGACATTTAATAATACAGATGGACGATGACCCAAAACATACAGTCAAAGCACCCCATGACTTTATTAAAGTAAAGAAATAGAATATTCTTGAATGGCCAAGTCAGTCACTGGATTTTAACCCAATTGAGCATACATTTCACTTGTTGAAGACTAAATTTAGGACAGAAAGGCCCACAAACAAACATCAACTGAAAGCCAATGCAGTAAAGGCCTGGCAGAGCCTTAGTAAGGAGGAATGCCAGCATCTGGTGCTGTCCATGACTTCAAGACTTCAGGCTAGCATTGCCAACAAAGGGTTTTGAATAAAGTAATAGAAATGATAATTTTGTTTTCAGTTATTTAATTTGTCTAATTACTTTGGAGCCTCTGAAATGATAGGATTGTGTTTACAAAATACTTTTTTTCCCCTCACATTTTTATGTATGTAATCATTTATCAATCATTTATGTAATCATTTTGTCCAACCCATTGAATTAAAACTGAAAGTCTGCACTTCAACTGCATTGGAGTTGTTTCATTTTTAATTCATTCTGGTAATGTACAGAAGCAACATTAGAAAATGTGTCTGTATCCAAATATTTATGAACCTGACTGTATATCAAAACCAGTCAGCTAAATGATATGTGTAAGAAGGCCTACCGAGCTGTATGGTATCCCAGTGGAGACGGCAGGTCCTAAGGAAACATTTACATGAAGAACGACTGTTACCTACCAAATAAATAAATAGAGTTGTATGATGTTTGATCTCTGTCTGCTGCCTACCAAATGAAATAATTGAGGACTAGCTAAGTAATTTAACTTTGCTAGTTTTACTAACAATGCTATCAACCCGTCCAAAATGCTATACAGTAAACTTACCAAGTGTGCGGCATTTGTGAGGTGGAGACTGCAGCTACTGAGGATGCACTACCGCTGAATCGTTGGATGGCCGACAAAACGGCTCTTCTAATGTTCTCAGCTAAATCGCTGGACATGCTGGTAGGGAATAGGTGAAGCAGCTCATGGCAGTGAACAGTGCCAAAGAAGTCAATAATCTCTTTAATAGTGTTACATCCTCACTTTGTATGTGTGAGGGTGCTGGGGAGCATCTCCCTCACTAACACAATGTCTGACAGGAAGTTTTGATTTTGTTATGCTTATGTTTTGAAGTCCATTAACCTCTCTCTCTTTTGAGGTCAACTTCCTGAAGGCCTGAGTCATGGAGTGCACACATGATTATGGCCTAATGATGTTCACCTGAAAGGAGTTCTCCAATTATCCACTGATAGTGGGTCAAACCATCAGATGAGAGCTGGGGGGTGGGCTGAATTTTCAGTTTGATTTGATTTAGTTAGTTTGGATATTATTTAGCTGGGGTGTGTTTGTAATTAGATATATGTGAGGTGTGTTAGAATAACTGCAGTATTTCACTGTATAGGTTTTTTGTAGCTGGGCTGTGTTGGGGGAAATCTTTTATAATAATAAAATAATTTATACTTTATTGATCCCCGTGGGGAAATTACTCTCTCTGCATTTAACCCATTCACTCAGTGAAGCAGTGGGCAGCCACTCATCAGGCGCCTGGGGAGCAGTGTGTAGGGACGGTACTTGCTCAGGGGTACTCAGGGTAGCTGTTCAGTGGATTCGATCCCCCGGCCTTCTGACCATGGGGCGACCACGATACTTACTGACCTATCCCTGCCCCCCTTTTACATTTTATTGGTGGTAGTATGACCGGCATCCATTTAAGGAGGGTTTTCTGAGAGGCTGGGTGGTTCATTTTTAGATGTGTTGCTGGTGAGCATGTTAAACCTCTGTACGTGGAAAAAAGAATATATTCAAAGCTTTGAAAAACAACTGGCAGTTTTTTTCCCCATCTTGTCCCATTCACATTAACTTCACATTATCATTACCTACATTTTGGTGTCAGAAGTGGGATGCGGCACTTTGTGAGTGGAGGTGGACCATATTAATAGTTGCAACATGGGTCCGAAGTCACAAGTCAAAGTTCAGAAGATGGAGGTGGCAGAGGACTGCCTGGAGGAGGGCGCTGTAGGAGGAGTGCCCCTGATCTTGAAGCCTAGGCAGGAGCAGCTGCATCCCAAGACTACAGATTTGGATTCTATTGCGGGGTTGCTACAACAGTGTGTACGCTTCCAGCGGGACATGAGTGACAGCTTTTTAAAAGAATCCACAGAGAAACTAAGGTGTGTTGCTTATGAAATCCATGAAGTGCTACAGAGAAAATTACATTTTATTTATGTAATCAACACATTTTGAACTCTTAAAGAAATATAACAAAAGGAAAGAAACCCAGCTGAACTAAAATGATCCATGTAGCAAACAAAAACCATTGTGAGCCGCCACCCTCACAACAGTTTTTTTTTCCAATTAAAAAGTAATTGAAAAAAAAGCACTATGCCGCTAAAAAAATAGATATTTGCAAAATTCTGCCTAAATATGTATTTTACCTGGTTAATGTGTGTGGCGGGGCGTGGTCTGCAGTGCTGCTGCATGGGAATCCGACGCACCTGAGCGGCACCCGCAATCACGCCTCGCCGCCTTAAAGTCTGTGCTCTCTCTGCTGTTGTTGGTATATGTCAGGCTGTGAGCTGAAAAGCTACAGCCTGCTGTATGCGTACAGCAACTGTGTGTGAAAAGTGGTCAATAAGAGATGCTGAAAAGCATGTCCATGTAAACATCGTCGGGGCTGCTGTGATATGTTTACAATGAGACTTCTGGTCCCGAACCTCTGCGCACAGCATCTGCAAATCGGGGCTTTCATCTTTACGCAGGACTGTAAGCTGTCATCTGTGAGGCGTGAGCGGTGTTTAACATAGTTCACGGTTGAGAACAGCTGCCGACATAATGTGAATTCGAAGATCCATAATTGGCCTACCTGGGGTCGAAAGTCTTGATAAATGCATGGCGTTTCAGCGGGTATACCGGCTTCCGCGAGTGTGACGCTTATTGTGAGCGATGAAATAATAAAATATATTTGTATTTTTACATTTCAAAATCACAATAATCTTCCAATTTAGAACTACAAGTTAAAAAAGCACTAACATAAATAAAATACATTTCAGCTAAATACTTCTAATTTATTTTCCCAAACCACCCGGAGCCGCAGTATAAGGACAAAAGAGCCGCATGCGGCTCCGGAGCCGCGGGTTGCCGACCCCTGAGTTAGGCTCTTTGAAGTAGGGGGATGTGTTTGTAAAACCACCAAACCTGTTTGTTTCTATTGTGGGGTGGAGGGTCACATTAAGCCAGAGTGTCCAGCCAGAAAGGCCAGAGCAGCATATGTGTGTACACTTTGAAGGCTCTGTGAGAATGAAGTTTGGGAAGGGAAGCAACAAACCACTGCAGTGAAGATAAATGGTGGGAAAGCCCAAGCCCTCCTGGACACTGGTAGTTAGCAAACATTAATACATCCAGTGCTAGACCAGCAAGAGTTGCCTCTGGATAAGCCTGTCCTTAATATTTCATGTGTACATGGTGATTGTAAGGCCTACCCAGTAATGGTAGTTTATCTCGAAGTTTTGGGGCAGAAGTACCTTATCTCAGTTCGGGTGGTGGAAAGCTTGTCATACCCCATAATTTTAGGTTGGGATGTGCCTATTCTGCAGGAGTTGGTACAAACTTGTAAACCTGTAAATACTGTCCCAAGGTCATAGGGACAAAAGCAGAAGGAGGAGGAACAGCGTAGTGAGCAGGTGTCAGAGGCTGAGAGTGGTGTCAGTGCAGACCCAAAGCTAATTAGTGAGCACGTGCGTGAGACTCAAAATGGGGTGGAGGGCCAGAGTGAGCAATCTGACAATTTTTCTGAATTGCCATTTTATGCAGAGATGTTTCCAGAAATTGCCATTAAAGCTAGGAAAAGCAAAAAGCAAAGAAGATTAGAGAAAATGGCAGGGACGGTTAGGAATACTGTTGAGCTGCCAGTCCCAGATAGCGGAGAAACTGTCCATGATGACTTTTGAGAGCTGCAGAAACAGGATGTGACATTGGAAGGCCCTTTTAAACAGGCAGCGGATGTGCAGCCCGGCCAGTTGATAGAAGAGGGATATTATCTCAAAGGACAACACTTGTCCTTTGAGATAATCCAGCAGGGATGACAAAGGAAAGTTAATAGTCCCCCAGCAGCAGCGGGAACAAGTTTTAAGATTGGGGCATAGTATTCCCTGGGTGGGGCATCTGGGACCAAAGAAGACAAGGGACCGAATTGCCAGCAGGTTCTATTGGCCAGGTACGAACAGAGAGGTTGAGGAGTCTTGCTCAATCTGTCAGCTGGCCGGGGATAAAAATTAGAATTAGAATTAGAATTCAACTTTATTGTCATTGCACATCCACAGGTACAGGGCAACGAAATGCAGTTTGCATCCATCCAGAAAGTGCTTTAGCCGTGATATAGATATATTACAATATATATTAGCAATAATATAGATGTGTAAGTATATTACAGAAATGGGTCTATTATAGTATGTTATAATGTACACGGTGTGAAGTATGTTATGAATATTCTATAACTATAAGTATGTACAGGCTGTAGTGTTAGCGACATAAAAATGTCCCAAAGTTTCCTTTACAGCCTTTACCTGATATTGAGGTTCCATTCAGTCACATTGCAATGGATATAGTGGGGCCGCTAGAGCGTATTGTCAAGAGAGGTTTCACATTACAGGTCCCAGGTCTGAGTGAAACCGAGTGAAAAAAAATGCCCACCTGGCCTGCCGGTCGCTTAGCTGACTGAAGAAACTCCAAGTTTTTGTGGTCAGTTCACACGATGAATGATTGAACGGTGCCTTCCAGCCAGTGTCTCCATTCTTCTAGAGCAAGTTTTATTGCCAGCAGCTCCCAGTCACCGACGTCGTAGTTCTGCTCCGCTGGGGAAAGACAACGAGAGAATAAAGCATATGGGTGGAGCTTACCATCCTTTCGCTGGGATAATACAGCTCCAACCCCGGGATCCAATGCGTCCACTTCAACCTCAAAAGGCTGATTCAGTTCTGGGTGGCAGAGGTTGGGAGAGGTAGTGCGAGTTTACTAAAGTCCCAAATAAAGAGACGGAAAAAACTGGCAAATACCAGAAGAAGCTAGAGTTGGGGTTTGGGCCAGTTGACAACTGCTTGGACAATTCTCTGGGTCTGGTTTCACATTTCCCTGCTCAATTATGTAACCCAGGAATGCCACAGAGTCCACGTGAAACTCGATACGAGATACTGAAAATGCCCAAGATGAGTGTTAAATGCTGTTTTCCATTCGTTGCCTTCCCTTGTCCATACAAAATGATAGGCATTTCACAGATTGAGTTTACTGAAAATGGTAGCTCATTGAAGCAACTCGAAGGCAGAGGTGAGAAGTGGTAATGGGTATTTGGTTTTAACGGTAATGTTATTGAGACCGAAAAAAATCAATACAGGGTTGGAGGGATTTGTTTTTCTTTTCAACAAAGAAAGATTCAGCTCCTACAGGAGAGGAGGATGGCTGGATAATTCCAGCTATTAGTGAGTCTGTAATTGTTATGATCCTGGGTCGGTGACCCAGGTTTTTTTGAGTTTTGTACTTTAGGTTTTTGGTTTCTTCCCATGGTGTCAAGTTCCTTAGTTTTTTAGTCTTTCTTGAGTTCTAGTTTTAGGGTTTGTTATTTGGCTTCCTTGTGTTCTGCATTTCCTGTTTTATTGTGAAGGTCTGTGTCTTATGCCAGTGTGTTCAGTTTGCATTTCCCCTGTCTCGTCTTGTCAATCAGAATCAGCTGTGCCTCCCTCCTGTGTGTAGTTTCCTCATTCCCATCTGTGTATTTATAGTGTGTGTTCTCTTGTGTTCGTCGCTAGTCCGTCTGTGTTTCTTCCCTGCGTTTTCTCCCAGAGTCGCCAGTTCAGGTTAGTTTTGTTAGTCATTCCCAGTTTAGGTTATCTTTAGGTTCTGTTTTTGCTTGCCGTGTTTCTGTTTGTGCCACCAACGTTTAAATAAAGCTCGCTCACATCCAAGCCAGTGCCAGCATTTGGGTCCTCTCTCACACACACCACATGTCTGCCACCGCAGCTATGACAGTAATATATTTCTCCATAGCCTCTCTTTCAGGCTGAGAGAGACTATAGAGGCAGCTAGTGGGGAGCGAAGCACCAAGGAGGAGCTCTATGGCACAATCATAGGTAATGACAGTGCTTGATCTTTACAAAACACTTCAGCAAGATCATGGTACACCGGTGGGACAGACGTTAAATCTGTAGGTTCTTATGGCACAGGTTGAGGGGTGGCAGCCCGGAGGCAGTTCATGTGACC
This sequence comes from Oreochromis aureus, assembly GCF_013358895.1. Classification (NCBI taxonomy): domain Eukaryota; kingdom Metazoa; phylum Chordata; class Actinopteri; order Cichliformes; family Cichlidae; genus Oreochromis; species Oreochromis aureus. Next base: position 10,362,242 of record NC_052955.1, on the reverse strand, counting down.
CCAGCCCTTTACTAGTCAATGTGAGGTTGTGCTGTTGGAACCAGTGCTGACCTAAGCATGGAAGAGAGCTTTTGCTAGATAGGTCGCCCACCAGTACTCTCTTCACTATGGATGGGAGCGCCCTTTTATCAAGATGGACAGGTTGAAATGAAGTGGCCCTTGTGGCCGCAGTAAAGGCACTCACCAGAGGTTAGGCAGTGTCGTGAGCGCCCCAGCTGCATGGACTGTTCTCCCTCTTCACCATCACCATATACATGTGTGTCTGGATTTGGACATTCCGTCACCGGGCAGTAAGCCCACAGGTGCCAGCAGCTCCCGGAAATCGCGACTCTGCATGCTCCGGCGAGCCTGGAGGCAATCATCCACCGGGATGCACAGGGTCATGCGAGCATATAGAGAAGATAATTAGCTCATCCTTGAGTTCCTCACACATTATTTAGGAGAGTGCTTTTGATAACTTCCTGACCCTGACCTGTTTTTTCTGCCAGTATCCAAAAATCAGTTGAAAAGTCAGACATGCTCCGCTTACCTTGCTTGAGGTTTAATAATTGGTGAGAGGCTGCCCCTTGTCAAAAACATTCTTAAATTTAGCCCCCCCAAAAAAAGAGATTTCAGGGTTAGTAAGTAACATGACTTGAGCCCATTTCAGTGCACGGTCGCGCAATAAGTGGACGAAAAAGGCAATTTTAGCTCTGTCATCAGAGGTGCCACTGTTGGCGAAACAGAAGCAAACATTGTCCCCGACATGCAGGAGAGCTGGCACGGGTTCCCAGCGAGCCAATCATCTGTGGGTGCTGGCACGCTTAAATTTGCTTGAACAAAGGCTGGCTCATTTCTTCTTAAGGCCAGGGCCTGTAGCTAATAAGTAACTAATAATTAAACCATGCCTTGGTATTTTTACAGATTTGGGCCTTGGCACAGTTAGTTGGGATTTGGGCATGGCATTTATATAGTGTGAGTGCTACCTGTGGCCAAGCGGAGATCACCAATGCTTTCTCATCGACAGCTACTTCCAGGGGTGGTCCTAGCCTGTTTGGTGCCCTGGGCGAACACTCCCTCTGTTTTTTTCTGGGATTTCACACAACCCAGGTAAAATAATTAATACATAATGGGCTTGGATTGACAACATCATGAATGAAATGTACACTATTTGGAAGTAGCATGCCCCCTCACCTTTCAACAGGTTGTGTGTGAGCAGCAAGCAGCAAGCAGGCACACCGAGGGCCCTCGCGCTCTCTTTTTGCATATATGAGTGTGATAGAATTTAGCAAACACATTGGTGCAAATTATAAGTCTATATCATAATGTTCTGTTTTTGTGTTTGTTGTGGGGCTGTCAACGTCAACGAGTAAATGTCATCATCATGATTAATGCGATTAACGCAGAATGGACAAACACCCCAAAATGTTTTGACCAGAGATGGGCAGTAACGGCGTTACTTGTAACGCGTTACTGTAATCTGATTACTTTTTCAAGTAACGAGTAATGTAAGGGATTACTATTGCAAAAACGGTAATTAGATTACCGTTACTTTCACGTGGAACGCGGCTGCGTTACTGCGTTACTAAAACCGTGAATTTTTGCGAGAATGTCTCATGACAGTGGCGTGGCGAGTGCGACGTTCGTGACAACAGCTGTGTGCAGATCATAATATATCAAGTGCGCGAGTATGAGCATGCAGCGTTCAAAGCGTGGAAGTACTGACCTTATTTTAGTTTGATTCCATAAAAGTGACAAAAACATTAGTGTCCGTTGTGCGTGGGAAGAAAACTTCTTTTTACAGCGAAAAAACCCCTAAACTTCCAAGCAAGCACCGAAAAGCTTCGACTGTAATGGGAAATTCACAGAGAAACTCGCATGGATTCTTCCACTGACCGCTGCGGCACACCTGCACCAGGGTAAACCTCCGCCTAACCCAGTCCTGCTTTACAGGTGAAAATAGAGCAACAGGACCGCTAGTCTTTGATTTTATTTATTTTCTGCTGTGTTTTACTTTCATCTATTTGAAAGAGTGAGTGTAAACACAAAAAAATATTTTATTTTATATGCTGGAATGTGCAGAAAATAGGTTTAATTGTTAAACAAATTTCTTCCAGTCAGAGAATGTTGCATATAATTAAGTTTTTGCTTGATGCATAAAATTAAAAGATTTAAAGTTTAAAGTTTTAAAAAGAGACGTTTCCATTTGATTACATTTTGTATCATGGATTATGCAGAAAAAGTAGAATTGGGCTGAAAGATCTATCGCTTTATCACCTATTCAGGTTGTAAATCATCTTTTTAAAAAGTAACTAAGTAACTAAGTAATTGATTACTTTTGAAAATAAGTAATCAGTAAAGTAACGGGATTACTTTTTTGGGGAAGTAATCAGTAATTAGTAACTGATTACTTTTTTCAAGTAACTTGACCAACACTGGTTTTGACAGAGACATTTCAGGGATTTTGAGTTATTCTGTGCTCCAGATGGATTAATTGCATTAAAAACATTTTAATTGCGTTAATTAGGGCTGGGCGATATGGCCCAAAATTCATATCTAGATATTCTTTAGCTGGATGGTGATATACGATATATATCTCGATATTTTTTTTAAAGCCATAAAATAAGACCAAAAAGAGAGTTCTTAGTCAAAGCTGTGTCCTAGATCTCACACGGGCACTTTTATTAACATATAGCGCAGATGTACATGAAAAAATTACTCAGAAATAAATTATCAGCATTTAATAATAATGCTCCATAAATAAAATAAAATGATGTTGGTTTTGTGCATAACAAAAAGCTCATAATTGTGCAGTCAAAATGTAAACTAAAAGACGCTGAGCATAATAGCAAAGACAGATTTCGCAGCTGTTCCCAAGTTCTACTTCGTGACTGGCAGCCTGGAGTTTGAAATCCGCTTCGTAACCATGTCTCTTAACAGCTGCCATTTGTGCTCCTTATACACACACAGTACGGTAATATTACGTTGAAGCACAGTACGTATTACTCCGCAAGGCTGCTGACTACGGTAGCCATAATGTTCCGATAATCCACCAAGCGGTGCGGCTTCGTATAAAATAGTAATCTCCAAATGTTTTGCTTTTACCAACCAGCTCCTCTTTGATAGCTACCATGTTGCCTGCAGCTGAAGCAATGGGGGAGGGGGAGGCAGAGTAACGTTGCGTAGAGACAAAAGTGGATGAAAGAGAGGCAAACTTTCGGCTCCACAAGTATAATTATAACATAATTATAATATAGTAACATAGACTATATTGATATAAACGATATTGTCACATCTTGTATCTCGTATAAAAATATATCGATATATTTAAAAACTCGATGTATCGCCCAGTCCTAGTGTTAATTTACTGCATATTAGGCTGAATCACAGCGTTAACGTTGATAGCTCTAATTTGTTTGTTTTTGTGTTTTTTTTATTTTGCGAGCTGGTTATTAGGTGCCGCTCCTGCCAGCCAGAGAATCCCCCGCCGTCACGCCCATCTCCTCCCTCTGTAGAAAGCAGCAGGTGCGCCTCGTAAATGGAGGGCGCCCTTACTCCTCGCAAATGGGCAATAGAAAACCGCTCGGTGCCTATGCAATCCCCAAAATGCGCTGGCATGATGTCAGGGCAGCATGGGTGCGAGCAACTTTTTTTTTTTTTTGCCAATGCCATGATGCCACCCCCACTACGATGCCACCCTGGGCAATGGCCCATGTCGCCCATATGAAAAACCGCCACTGGCTACTTCTGTAAACATTTATTTAAATAATTTACAAATTTGTTAAAAAAAAAAAAACAATTTCTCCAACTAAGAAAACAAGTAGCTAACAGGCTTTTGAAAATGTATGATTTTATGTGTATAACAGAGGCTGTGTATAAGGCTTCAAAAATCTGTCACAAAGGTGTCTTTGTGTCTGACCTTATTGCGTATCTATTTGTAGAAGTTTCCTTTTCAGGGGTGCAAAATTATGGGAGGAGCTGTAAGAGTTGCTGCTAGCAGTGCTCAGTTATTTGGAATGAGAGGAGGATGTTACCAATACAAAAAAGCATCTTCTTTTACTGGGAGCCAACTTACTCGTGTCATTCCTTCCAGGTGTCCCCCACACAGAGCAACTTTTTTGTTCGTTTGTTTAATGTCTTTTTGACATAGGATCATCTAAAAAAACAAACTGAAATGTCTGTCAAAATACAGCAGTCCACTCTCTTAACTATCTGAACTTTGTTAGGCTGTTGTTGGAGCCATTCATTCATTTTGATCATTTTTGAAATGTAATAAAACCTTCTTGCTGCTTTCAGGTATTGAATACTATCCTTGGGCTCCAAACACATGATCAGATATAACTAAAGGTCTGTAAACAAACAAAAGAATTATAGAGGAAGTTCAAATTAATAATTACTAAAGTTCATTAGTTTCTGTTGATTAAAATATGATTATTTACAGCATAGCAGGAAAAAGGCATACTGTTGCTCACAGACAAAAAACAGTTTCACTAAAAACTTTTGTTCTAAATTTTGTATGATTTTAATTGAATAGTTAAGGTGCAAATATCTTGTGCATTCTAAAAGTAGAATAATTCTAACTTCTCTGGCAGAATCAAAGTGAATGGTTGGTGTTTCAACCATTTTTAAAAATAATGTCCTGAAAATTTACACCTGCATCAGTTAGGGGTATTTCTGTGTTTATCTAAAAAAAAAAGAAAAAAAAAGGACACTCAGTTCGCAGGATTTTAGTCATATGTGTGAAACTTTTTCAAAATCTTAAAGAGCTTATGTTTAATTTCTTTTGTTCTAAGACAGTACACAAAAGGATTTACAAGACATGGACCGAGGACTGCACCAATTAATAAACCTTGGCGCTCCTCAAGAGTTAATACCACACCAAACCTGGTGAAGATAATGCGCACAAACGCAGGACAGTAATGAATGATTGCACAAATTAAGTGACTCACAAGAGTGCTCCCCATTTTCTTTTTTTCATTATTTGAGGATAATTTTACAAAAAGTAAGATTGCACAATATGAAAGACAAATGAAAACGAAAGTGAAAAATAAAATAAAAAATGCTATAGTGGCAGCTTCATTGAAATATTTCTCTGGGTTAACACAGGTGGTTCTTAACACAGCAGCAAAGTCACAGAAAGTGTACCTAAGCCTGGAGCTGCAGTGTGGGAGGGAACAACTGTTGCAGGCATGTAACACATAAAAAACCAGTTAACAAACCACACGATAAATGTAAGAAGAAGAACACGTGTGTTTGTTAAATAACTGTGATACTGAAAAGGATACATTATTGCAATTAATCTATCTAATGCCATAACTGCTAAAACAAATGACTCCATCGCTGTTCCCAAATGGAAAACAAACATTTGAATTAAACACTCCACATAGGATATAGTATTAACACCTGCGAGTAAAACCCCAATCATTGTTGGACTGCAACTGGAGGTGTACATTATATCAACAACAGCAAGGTTGCAAATCAGAAGATACATTGGTTTATGTAATCTCTTGTCAGAAATAATAAACATGATATTTGCCATATTGGCAAGAACAGCAAGAAGATAGGTTATTAGTATAACCACACCAACAGCAATAGGTCTACTGAGTGTGTCAAAACCACCTATAATAAAGTGTGTTACATTGATTGATGCATTCTGTAAAGACATATTGTTTTGAAGTTGAAGAAGAAGAAGAAGAAGAAGAAGAAGAAAAAAAAGCAAAGCAAATATGGATGAAGTACGTGGTAAATCTTCTTTATCAGACTTCACAAACACCTCCGAGCTCAGTTAAACAACTTTGCTTTTACTGGGCAGTATTTGAACTTCTCATTTTAAGGCTTGGAAGAACAGTAAGTTTTGATTGGACACCTCCCTCTTCCAATCAAATTAGACATAAGAATGTGAAATGTCTATATTGCATCAGATATTGCAAAAAGATGATGTCATCCCCTAAATGACAGGATAAAGGTTGATTGGAAGTTAATGCTCACACAACCTTTACAATAACCTGTATTTTGATTGTTGTCAGTGGACTTTGTCACACCATTTGGATCAATTAAAAAAACAAAAGCTCAAAATGAAAGAAAGCTTGGTCTATGTTAAATGTGTACCCCTACATCTCTGTAACACTACACCCTCTTAATGGCTAGGAAGGGGCTAATATTAGCAGGAAGTTCAAGTATTGTATTCCATTTTCTGGGGAAGAAAAAATGTTACAGAACTTTTAGATAGCTTTTATAGTCAAACTTGGGTCTGGAAATGTTACAGATGGAGAAGATGGCGAGCCAGCTTCATAAAGGAAAGTAACTTTGTGTCATATTAACATGGCTGTCAAAAAAATGTACTGAGGGCTACTGTGCCTGTGTGCCAATTCAGCAGTAGCAATAATACAATATTGCTAGCACAATATTGTATTATTGCTACCGCTGATTTTATTTAAAAGCGCCTTTCAAAACACTCAAGGACACTTTACAGAACAAATATGGAACCTGACTTCCATTATCAAATCATGTCTCCCTTTTTAAGGATTTTGCTTGGACCAGAGGAAAGAGTGGTGTGGCGACTGGAAAGCTACTCATACAGAGTGTGTAAAAGCCTGTATCAATATAAATGCATAGCAAGGTGCAATGCCGTGTGTGTGCGTGTCCTCATTCTTGTCATACTCAAGAAGTACCAAAGCCTAAGAGAAGCACTTGAGAAAATGTGGAGGATGAAGGCAACAGTGGTCCCAGTGGTAATGGGAACACTCGGTGCAGTGACCCCCAAGCTAGGTGAGTGGCTCCAGCAAATTCCAGGAACAACAACATCTGAGATTTCTATCCAGAAGAGGACAGTTGTAGGAACAGCAAAGATACTGCGCAGGACCCTCGAGCATTTGATGTGTGATTGTGTCATAAAGATGCTTGCGTATCCAATTGTATGCAACTCCATGAAGAAATCATTAGATTGCACAATTTGTTAAAAGAGCAGCTACCTAAAACTGCAAAGAAGTCAATGTTCTCTTTAATAGTGTTACATCTTCTATTTGTATGGCTCTGGATACTCTGAAAAACAAAGTCTAAAACCATAAGTACTTGACTGACTCATATAACTCTGAAATGCATACGAAATGTCATCTCAGTACTTAAGAACATTATTTAGCAAAAGAGTTTGTTGCTCTATAACAAAACTCGCTATAAAGATATAAGATATATTTTTATTCATCATATTAAAGAAAATAAGAACTACCCTAGTGTCAAAAGATTTTATTATATTTTATTATTTTATTAAGTACATTTCATTCAGATTTTATTATGTTTAGGCTTAAAAGTACATTTCATTGTCTAGATGTGTTTGCTCTTTTAGTATTCAGCTTAAATAGGGAAGTTACGCTCTGTGCAGGCTCAACAGGAAGTCTGCACGCAGCACAGTTCTATTTTATCTCTTCCTGTACGTCTCTGAGAAGGACATGCTACACGAATATGCTTGAAGTATAAATAAAAGCTGACAATTATTGCAGGGTGTGAGTCTCCGTTGAGCTCTCACCCGTGTGCACGTTAACTTGCAAACCTGTCTGAGTGTCATTTATTCCGACCTGAGTTGCACTACAGGAAAACTCCTGACACCTAGTGTCACAGCTGACAGAATGGACTCACGTGCAAACTTGGAAATCAAGCAAACAGTCTTTACAATCACCAAGTGAACTATATTCAAAGGGGGGGAAAAGTCAGGGGCTCCAGGGATCCATGGCAGGTGGGGGGAAATGCACACTCCTCATTCTCTCCACTATCCTCGCTCCTCACACTCCACTCCTTTGTACACTTGCTCCGCTCTTGTACTCCGACACACTCCGCACAAACACACTACACTGCTCAGTCAAACACTTACGCTCAGGCATCCAGGAAAGGACTGGAGAGCACAGATTTGCAGTTTTTCATGATTGCTAAGACACATTCCTGGAAAGCTGCTCTCCTTTTCCCCAAACTGTGAACACAAAACCCAGTTTTCAAGCTACATTCACAAAACCTCTGACTCTTCTTGCAAAACCAAACTTTCACCCCAAAACAGTTCAATCTGTGCTCAGAACTGAACTATGCCGTCAAATCATACCTCAAGTAAATCTAAATTATATACTCTACTGAATAGTCACTAAACACTACATAGAAAAAAGGAAAACACAATGCTCAGAACATAAAGCGGTAAAAATAAATGTTTATTTAGGCTAAATGCATGTTGCAAAACAAAATACCTGGGCATTTCTAACACTTGTACATAGAAAAGAGAATTTGCCAAAAAACAGAAATCCTGTGCATTTACATGTAGCACTTGTACGTAGAAATAAGGCACACAAATATAAAAATGAAGTACAAAGGAAAGAAGTGCATTACTCCGCCAACCCATCAGTACTGGGTCAGGCCACAGGACTTCATCTACATCACAGGCCACACTTTCTCTGGCCAGGCAATGGGGGAAAAAAACCCTGGCATACCGTGTCCAGGCTTGACATGCCTCCACACCCATGTCACCACAGGCCAGTTCCATGGCTTGCAGGAGATTTAAACCAAGCTTCATCCATGTAGATGTATTCATGGAGTTTTTCCATTGCGTCCAGTTCAAAAACTCTCTGTAGAATTATATATATATATATATATATATATATATATATATATATATATATATATACTGGCTACGGATACCGACTACGAAGCGGAGCGGTTGTCAGCCACCTCCTGTACATGGATGACATCAAGCTGTATGCCAAGAGTGAGCGAGACATCGATTCACTGATACACACTACCAGGCTATACAGCAATGACATTGGAATGTCGTTCGGACTGGAGAAGTGTAGTCGGGATGGTAACAAAAAGAGGAAGGTAGTCAGAACTGAGGGGATTGAACTACCAGAAGGCAACATTGCAGACATAGAGGACAGTTACAAGTACCTGGGGATCCCATGGCGAATGGGAACCATGAAGAGGGCGCTAGGAAAGCTGCAACCACCAAGTACCTGCAGAGGGTCAGGCAAGTCCTGAGGAGTCAGCTGAGCGGTAAGAACAAGATCCGGGCCATCAACACCCACGCCCTGCCCGTGATCAGGTACCCTGCTGGGGTAATAGGCTGGCCAAAGGAGGAGATAGAAGCCACTGACATAAAGACAAGAAAGCTCCTTACCATGCATGGAGGGTTTCACCCCAAGTCCAGCACCCTGAGGCTGTATGCTAAGCGGAAGGAAGGGGCCGGGGACTGGTGAGTGTCAGCACCACAGTCCAGGATGAGACAAGAAACATCCACGAATACATCACGAAGATGGCCCCAACTGACAGCGTGCTCAGTGAATACCTCAGGCAGCAGAAACCCAAGAAAGAGGAGGAAGGCGAGGAACCATCATGGAAGGACAGGCCCCTGCAGTATGTACCACCGGCAGATAGAGGAGGTGGCTGATATCCAGAAATCCTACCAGTGGCTGGACAAAGCTGGACTGAAAGACAGCACAGAGGCACTAATCATGGCAGCACAAGAACAAGCTCTGAGTACAAGATCCATAGAGGCTGGGGTCTATCACACCAGGCAAGACCCCAGGTGCAGGCTGTGTAAAGATGCCCCAGAGACAATCCAGCACATAACAGCAGGGTGCAAGATGCTAGCAGGCAAGGCATACATGGGCGCCATAACCAAGTGGCCGGCATAGTGTACAGGAACATCTGTGCCGAGTATAACCTGGAAGTCCCGAGGTCAAAATGGGAGATGCCCCCAAGGGTGGTGGAGAATGACCGAGCTAAGATCCTGTGGGACTTCCAGATGCAGACGGACAAAATGGTGGTGGCTAACCAACCGGACATAGTGGTGGTAGCAAACAGAAGAAGACGGCTGTAGTGATCGATGTAGCGGTTCCGAATGACAGCAATATCAGGAAGAAGGAACACGAGAAGCTGGAGAAATACCAAGGGCTCAGAGAAGAGCTCGAGAGGATGTGGAGGGTGAAGGTGACGGTGGTCCCGTGGTAATCGGAGCACTAGGTGCGGTGACTCCCAAGCTAGGCGTGGCTCCAGCAGATCCCGGGAACAACATCGGAGATCTCTGTCCAGAAGAGCGCAGTCGTGGGAACAGCTAAGATACTGCATGGGACCCTCAAGCTCCCAGGCCTCTGGTAGAGGACCCGAGCTTGAAGGATAAACCGCCCGCAGGGGCGTGCTGGAGTGTTTTTTTTTTTTTTGTATATATATATATATGTATGTATGTATACATTTTTGTAAGTGATGTAGGCCAACTATAGTAAATCACTACTTACAGTAACCAACATTTATGTGTCTGAATATATTCCAACCTGTACATACTGGAATCTTTGCTCTTTGACTCTATCAGAGTTGCGTTCAAAGGGCACTCTTTACAGCTGTTTCATGCGCAGTCTGTTCCGCTTGAGGACACGGTCAACAGTAGAGAGGCTGACACTGTCGATACCCTCAAAATGCACATGGTCCTCAATGATCCTCAGCTGAATTTTTTTAATGGTGTTGTTCTCACAGACCATGTCAACAATTAGGGTCTCTTGGTGTGGGGAGAACATAGATGTCCTACCACCCCCATGTGGCAGTCTTTCAATTCTACAAAAAGAGAACATGCACTTACAAAGATACATACATGGAATAGGCCTACAAACAGTCAGACTAACCCTCCATTACAATACTACAGTACACTGGCACAGTGATGTACTAAAACATGTTTATACGTAAGTCATTGTACATACGTAATTGTTGTCAACATTTACATACTATGATGTCAAAAAAGGTAACTGCAGGTTCTCTTCTCTAAATCTTCGGATACTGATCTATCTACTGATGTTTTGGTTGTACCCTTTGTCCGGCCTTCTTCATTGTCATACCATGGACAAGAACATGGTCAATCACAGTAGCTCTGATTTCATCTGATATTACTGATCTTTGTCCTCGGTGACCACCTCAGGCACCTTGACCTGCTCAACCTCCTCTCACACGAACTCCGCTTCTTGGATTTCTATCCATTGTAGTGACTTAACAATTGATCAACAAATCGATTTACTCTGCCTTACAGAAACCTGGTTGCAGCAGGATGAGTATGTTAGTTTAAATGAATCAACACCCCCGAGTCATTCTAACTACCAGAAATCCCGAAGCACAGGCCGAGGGGCGGTGTGGCAGCAATTTTTCACACCAGTCTATTAATTAACGAAAGACCAAGACAGACTTTTAATTCATTTGAAAGCCTGATGCTTAGCCTTGTCCACCCCAGCTGTAAAACTCAGAAACCAGTCTTACTTGTTATCATCTATCGTCCACCTGGGCCTTACACAGAGTTTCTCTCTGATTTCTCAGACTTTTATCTGATTTAGTGCTCAGCTCAGATAAAATAATTATTGTGGGTGATTTTAACATCCATGTAGATGCTAAAAATGACAGCCTCAACATCGCATTTAATCTGTTATTAGACTCAATTGGCTTCTCTCAAAATGTAAAAGAACCCACCCACCACTTTAATCACACTCTAGATCTTGTTTTAACATATGGCATAGAAACTGAACATTTAACAGTGTTTCCTGAAAACCCTCTGCTGTCTGATCATTTCCTGATAACATTTACATTTACAATAATTGATTATACAGCAGTGGAGAGTAGACTTTATCAAAGTAGATGTCTTTCTGAAAGTGCTGTAACTAAGTTTAAGAATATAATCCACCCACTGTTATCATCTTCAATGCCCTGTACCAACACAGAGCAGAGCAGCTATCTGAACGCTACTCCAACAGAGGTCGATTATCTTGTTAATAATTTTACCTCCTCACTACGTGCGACTCTGGATACTGTAGCTCCTGTGAAAACTAAAAGGCCTCAAATCCGAAGTACCTGACTCCGTGGTATAATTCTCAAACACGTAGCCTAAAGCAGATAACTCGTAAGCTGGAGAGGAAATGGCGTGTCACAAATTTAGAGGATCATCATTTAGCCTGGAGAAATAGTTTGCTGCTTTATAAGAAAGCCCTCCATAAAGCCAGAACATCTTACTATTAAGTCACTGATTGAAGAAAATAAGAACAACCCCAGGTTTCTCTTCAGCACTGTAGCCAGGCTGACAAAAGTCAGAGCTCTACTGAGCCAACAATCCCTTTAATGTTAACTAGTAATGACTTCATGAACTTCTTCACAAATAAAATTTTTATCATTAGAGAAAAATTACCAATAATCATCCCACAGATGTAATATTATCTACAGCTACTTTTAGTACCATCGATGTTAAGTTAAACTCTTTTCTCCAATTGATCTTTCTGAGTTAACTTCAATAATTAATTCCTCCAAACCATCAACGTGTCTTTTAGACCCCATTCCTACAAAACTGCTCAAAGAAGTCCTGCCATTAATTAATTCTTCGATCTTAAATATGATCAACCTATCTCTAATAATCGGCTATGTACCACAGGCCTTCAAGGTGGCTGTAGTTAAACCTTTACTTAAAAAGCCATCTCTAGACCCAGCTGTCTTAGCTAATTATAGGCCAATCTCAACCTTCCTTTCATATCAAAAATCCTTGAAAGAGTAGTTGTCAAACAGCTAACAAATCATCTGCAGAGGAATGGCTTATTTGAAGCGTTTCAGTCAGGTTTCAGAGCTCATCACAGCACAGAAACAGCTTTAGTGAAGGTTACAAATGATCTTCTTATGGCCTTTGACAGTGGACTCATCTCTGTGCTTGTCCTGCTAGACCTTAGTGCTGCGTTCGATACTGTTGATCATAATATCCTATTAGAGCGATTAGAACATGCTGTAGGTATTACAGGTACTGCACTGCAGTGGTTTGTATCATATCTATCTAATAGACTCCAATTTGTTCAAGTAAATGGAGAGTCCTCTTCACCCACTAAGGTCAATTATGGTGTTCCACAGGGTTCAGTGCTAGGACCAATTCTATTTACATTGTACATGCTTCCTTTAGGCAGCATCATTAGAAGACATAGCATAAATTTTCACTGCTATGCAGATGACACGCAGCTCTATCTATCCATGAAGCCAGGTAACACACACCAATTAGTTAAACTGCAGGAATGTCTTAAAGACATAAAGACCTGGATGGCCGCTAACTTTCTGCTTCTTAATTCAGATAAAACTGAGGTTATTGTACTCGGCCCTGAAAATCTTAGAAATATGGTATCTAAGCAGATTCTTACTCTGGATGGCATCACCTTGGCCTCCAGTAATGCTGTGAGGAACCTTGAGTCATTTTTGACCAGGACATGTCCTTCAATGCACATATTAAACAAATATGTAAGACTGCTTTCTTCCATTTGCGCAACATCTCTAAAATTAGAAATATCCTGTCTCAGAGTGATGCTGAAAAACTAGTTCATGCATTTATTACTTCCAGGCTGGACTACTGTAATTCTTTATTATCAGGATGTCCTAAAACTCACTGAAAAGCCTTCAGCTGATCCAAAATGCTACAGCAAGAGTCCTGACAGGGACTAGAAAGAGAGAAAACATATTTCTCCTGTTTTGGCTTCCCTTCATTGGCTTCCTGTTAAATCCAGAATTGAATTCAAAATCCTGCTCCTCACATACAAGGTCTTAAATAATCAGGCCCCATCTTATCTTAATGACCTTGTAGTACCATATCACCCATTAGAGCACTTCGCTCTCGCTCTGCAGGCCTACTTGTTGTTCCTAGAGTATTTAAAAGTAGAATGGGAGGCAGAGCCTTCAGTTTTCAGGCCCCTCTTCTGTGGAACCAGCTTCCAGTTTGGATTCGGGAGACAGACACTATCTCTACTTTCAAGATTAGGCTTAAAACTTTCCTTTTGCTAAAGCATATAGTTAGGGCTGGACCAGGTGACCCTGAATCCTCCCTTAGTTATGCTGCAATAGAGCGTGAGCTGCGGGGATTCCCATGATGCATTGAGTTTTCCTTCCAGTCACCTTTCTCACTCACTATGTGTTAATAGACCTCTCTGCATCGAATCATATCTGTTATTAATCTCTGTCTCTCTTCCACAGCATGTCTTTCATCCTGTTTTTCTTCTTTCACCCCAACCGGTCTCAGCAGATGGCCGCCTCTCCTGAGCCTGGTTCTGCCGGAGGTTTCTTCCTGTTAAAGGGAGTTTTTCCTTCCCACTGTCGCCAAAGTGCTTACTCATAGGGGTCATATGATTGTTGGGTTTTCTCTGTATTTATTATTGTGCTATCTACTGTACAATATAAAGCACCTTGAGGCGACTTTTGTTGTGATTTGGCGCTATATAAATAAAATTGAATTGAATTGAATTGAATTGAATAGTGCCTCACAAACCAGTGCTCTGGCTTATATGTACCCTCACATCATTAGCCACAAGTGTGATACATTTTGAGTTGTTGTGTTCAACTGGTGACACCTGAGCTTTAATTGTGTTTGACTTTTGCCACCTGTGCTCACCATTATGCAACACAGGTGCATCACAATGACAATGTGTTGACAAGATGTATCTACACAGGTGAAAGGTGCTTATGGTTTTGACAAATGAGTGACTTATTCAATAAGTGGGATCAGGCAACTGAAAACTTTGGTTCAGACGGAGTTCGCATGGAGGCGTTCCTTTATCTGGATTGGTGGCCCTCCAATCCAAGCGGCACCTGCGCAAATGATGTTGGACTGATGGAACTAAATGCTCACCTTCAGTTTCGGGAAATATAGGAGGCTGAAACCCCAGAGACGCTTCAAAGGGTGAGATTCCGGTGGCCGAAGAGGTAAGGCAGTTGTAGGCGTATTTAATCCATGGTAGTGTTTCGCTCCAAATAGCCTGGTTGGTGGAGGCTGCACACCGGAAGGTGGCCTCCAGCTCCTGGTTAGTTCACTCAGCTTGCCCATTAGTCTGTCGGTTGAAATCAGAGGAGAGACTAACCTTTGCCCCCAGGGTGGAGCAGAATTTCTTCCATACACAGGAAGTAAACTGAGGTCCATGATAAGACACGATGTCCTCGGGGATGCCATGAAGCCAGAACACGTGTGGTAAGTAATTGTGCAGTTTCTAGGGCTGTTGGGAGCTCTGGGAGAGCGATGAAATGAGCAGCTTTGGAAAACTGGTGAACTGTTGTCAATATTGTGGTGTTACCTGCTAGGGGTGGCAATCCAGTGATGAAATCAAGTGAAATGTGTGACCAGGACCTGCCAGGCATAGGAAGCGGTTGAAGCAAGGAAGTGGTTGGTTGGAGAGCTTGTTCTGGGCACATGTGGAGCAGGCGGTAACATTTTCCTGAGTGTCCTTGGCCAGCGTGAGCCACCAGAAGTAATGCTGGAGGAACCGTGTAGTGCAATGGATTCCAAAAAACAAAACAATTTCATAATTTCCCCAATTAAGAAAACAAATAGATAAAATCATACATTTTCAAAAGCCTGTTATGTGTATAACAGAGGCTGTGTATAAGGCTTCAAAAATCTGTCATAAAGGTGTCTTTGTGTCTGTGTCATGATCCTGGGTCATTTTGACCCAGCGTTTTGTGTTTCCTTGAAGTTCATTTTGTGCCTCGTGTGTATTCTGATTTGGTATTCTGTGTCCTCCCCTTGCCCCTGTTCGTGTTCTGGATTTCCTGTCTTATTCTGAAGGTCGGTGTCTGTTGTCATCGTGTTCAGCTTGTCTCCTCAGGTCGTCTTGTGTATTAGAATCAGCTGTGCTCCCACCTGTATGTCATTACCTGGTCTCCTTGTTTGTGTGTGTATATATAGTGGGTGTCAGTCTGTGCCTGTTGTCGGCTCGTCTGCATTTGTCTGTGTAGTCTGCGTTAGTCTGTGTATCTCTGTGTACTTCTGCGTTCATCTGCGTCTCTCTGCATTCTCCGTTTCGTATTACTTCAGGTTTGCTCTTTAGTTTATCCCAGTTTAGGTCTGCTTCAGTAGCTGCTCATACTTTATTGCCCGTTTTTGTCACCCTGCCACTGTGTAAATAAACTCACTCATATCATCAGTCGGCTGCCTGCATTTTGGGTCCTCCTTTCATTCCACAACACGACTGCTGCCCCAGCCGTGACAGTCTGACCTTATTGCATATCTATGAGTAGAAGTTTCCTTTTCAGGGGTGCAAAACTATGGGAAGAGACTGTTAGGGTTCAATGTTGAGAGAGGAATCCATAAATAACCACAGATCCAGGCGTGTGCAATTAGACAGTATTTTAATAAACACATGTGTGAGTTCAACAACCCAATCAGTGTTGAACTGTCTTTCTCATATTCAGACAACTGTTTTATGGGGTTAAGAATTGTACAGCCCCCTTTTCTGTTACTAGGCAGATTTACGTCACACCAAAACCACAATGACTTTTAACATAGAACATCATCTTCGTGTCTACGGCTGATGCTTCCTGTCAGCCCGCCTTCGCTGTCGCTTATCTCCCTGGAACATCAGGTGCACTTCCTGTAGAAAATGTCACTCATACAGGCACAACTTTGCAGTCTAAAACTCATTTAGTAGGTAAGAGTTTATATCTGTGTGTGTGTGCACGCAAGGGGCGCGTGCATGCTGTGTACTACGTGACGTGTCATGACCTCTCTCACTATTTGTGTCTGTATGTATATGTCTCGCCCTTAAATGCTCTCACATCAGCCCGTTACACTTCTGACCTTTCACCAGAACAGAGGCTCATCCCTCCCTATAATAACCTAACTGGAACTATATATTTAATCTACTGAATAAACACCCTACTCTTTGGGTTGCGCTCGCTCTGCTTTCGGTTTCACTTCTGCAGAACCTGCAACTTCAAACACATGTAACTTCCTATCCCTGCAGTCAGCTTCTCCCCCACTGAAGACTTCAGTGTAAGAATATAAAACATTCAAAAACCTTTAAATTATAGATTCAACTGATTATAACTGAACCTGTAATAAAGACTAATATAATACCAATATATTTGAACATCTGAATGCATCTGAATGCAACATCACATGAAATGGTAATGATGATTATAAAATAGCAGCAAATAATAGCAGTAAAATATTTCTCCCCTTCTCCTCCTTTCATTCCACAACACGACTGCTGCCCCAGCCGTGACAGTCTGACCTTATTGCATATCTATGAGTAGAAGTTTCCTTTTCAGGGGTGCAAAACTATGGGAAGAGACTATATAGAAAAATGAATTACTGTCTGTTGCAGGCAATTTACTGCATATTAGGCTGAATTTATCAACAGAAACGTGTCTTATTTTGCACATGTAGCTGTAAGAGTTGCTGCTAGCAGTGCTCAGTTATTTGGAATGAGAGGAGGATGTTACCAATACAAAAAATCATCTTATTTTACTGGGAGCCAAGTTACTTGTGTCATTTCTTCCAGGTGTGCCCACACAGAGCAACTTTTTTTGTTCGTTTGTTTTATGTCTTTGTGATATAGGATCATTTAACAAACCAAACTGAAATGTCTGTCAAAATACAGCTGTCCACTAGCTTAGCTATCTAAACTATGTTAGGCTGGTGTTGGAGCCTAACATAGTTCATTCATTTTTATCATTTTTTACATGTAATAAAAACTGATTGTTGCTTTCAGGTATTAAATACTATCCTTAGGTTCCAAAACACATGATCAGATATAACTGAAGGTCTGGAAACAAGCAAAAGAATTACTGAGGGAGTTCAAATAAATGATTACTAAAGTTGATTAGTTTTTGTTGATTAAAATATGATTATTTACAGCATAGCAGGAAAAAACATACTGTTGCTAACAGACACAAAAACAGTTTCACTAAATTAAAAACAAAATCAAAAACGTTTGTTCCAAATTTTGCATGAAGCGAATTGAATAGTTAAGGTAAGGCAAATATCTTGTGTAAAACCCACAAGTAGAATAATTCTCACTTATGTGCCAGAATCAAAGTGAATGGTTGGTTTTTCAAACATTTTGCGAAATAATGTTAAGTAAATTTACACCAACATCAGTTAGGGGTATTTCTGTGTTTATCTAAAAAAAAAAAAAAAAAAAAAGCACACTCAGTTCACAAGATTTTAGTCATATGTGTGAAACTTTTTGAAAATCTTAAAGAGCTTTTGTTTAATTTCTTTTGTTCTAAGACAGTACACAAAAGGATTTACAAGACATGGACCGAGGACTGCACCAATTACTAAACCTTGGCGTTCCTCAAGAGTTAATACTACGCCAAACCTGGTGAAGATAACGCGAACAAACGCAGGGCAGTAATGAACAATTACACAAATTAAGTGACTCACAAGAGTGCTCCCCATTTTCTTTTTTTCATTATTTGAAGATAATTTTACAAAAAGTAAGATTCCACAATATGAAAGACAAATGAAAACAAAAGTGAAAAATAAAATAAAAAATGCTCCAATGGCAACTTCATTGAAATATTTCTCTGGGTTAACACAGGTGGTTCTTATTATAGCAGCAAAGTCACAGAAGCTGTATTTCAGCCTTGAACTGCAGTGTGGGAGGGGGACAACTGTTGCAGGCATATAAAACACAAAACACCAGGCAACGAACCACATGATAAGTGTAAGAACAAGAACACGTGTGTTTGTTAAATATGTGTGATACTGGAAAGGATAAATTATTGCAATTAATCTATCTAATGCCATAACTGCTAAAACAAATGACTCCATCGCTGTTCCCAAATTGAAAACACACATTTGAATTAAACACTCCACATAGGATATAGTATTAACACCTGCGAGTAGAACCGCAATCATTGTTGGACTGGAACTGGAGGTGTACACTATATCAACAATAGCAAGGTTGCAAATCAGAAGATACATTGGTTTATGTAATCTCTTGTCAGAAATAATAAACATGATATTTGCCATATTGGCAAGAACAGCAAGAAGATAGGTTATTAGTATAGCCACACCAACAGCAATAGGTCTACTGAGTGTGTCAAAACCACCTATAATAAAGTGTGTTACATTGATTGAAGCATTTTGTAAAGACATATTCCATTTGGAAGTTGAAGAAGAAGGAGAAGAAGAAGAAGGAAAAAAAGCAAAGCAAATATGGATGAAGTACGTGGTAAATCTTCTTCTTTATCAGATTTCACACCTCTGAGCTCAGTCAAACTCCTTTGCTTTTACTGGGCAGTATTTAAACTTTTAGGCTTGGAAGAACAGTAAGTTTTGATTGGACAGCTCCCTCTTCCAATCAAATTAGACATAAGAATGTGAAATGTCTATATTGCATCAGATATTGCAAAAAGATGATGTCATCCCCTAAATGACAGAATAAAAGTTGAAAAGTTAAAGCTCACATGATTACAATAACCCAGTGGTTCCCAAAATTTTTTTGCTAGCCCCCCCTTTGTTTTTAAAGACCCCCCCTCCCACCCCCTGCACAAACACATACTTCAACCACACACACCCATATTTTGTTTTCAAACTCCACTGCAATTTATTTCACACCTCAAACCTTTTGTAAACAATGAAACAAAGTAAAGATAAATTATATGTTGCAATAAAACAAACTACTACCTCTTTTAAATAACAGAAAAAAACATCTTTATGGTGTAATTATTCTTTTTAGGTGTAGTCGGTTTTTTTTGTTTGTTTTTTTTACTGTGTGTGAATATTCAACATTGCTATCAATACATTTTTCAAAAAATGCCTCTCTGTGCAAAATGGGTTTAAAACATAAACAACTGTGGGATACTGTTTATCTGTGATTTCGACAGGGGGAACAAATTGCTTGATCAGCCTGATATTATTTGCATTCCACTGTAACTTTACGGTGGAAAGAGCTAAAATTTCAAGAGTAGTTCGTGTAATGGAGGATGTCACTTTAAGAGGGACGGACTGGACCTCCTGACTATGAATGATGAAGATGATAAGGTGCTGACTCTATGAATCCACAATCTCAACAGGGTTGTCCGATAAGAACGGATGGCTTATCCACAAAATCCACTGCCACTCAGGTATCTGTCGTTCACTCATTTATTTAACAAAAATCCGAGGTACACATCCATAATGTGAGTGAGGGGATTTAATGGGCTGTAAAATGCTATATGCCGTGTGGTGAAGTGATGGTGTGGTTTCTGTTGGAAAGAACATAAAAGTCTTACATAATTACGTGAACAGAGTGAATTAAATGTGTAATACAACAATACAAACAATACTGGGTAGTGGACCATTGAACCAAAATAAGGGAGTATCAACAGATGCTAATTTTACTATTCACAGAGCTACCACCTTTGAAGTTGGTACCTTGATCCGACAGTAGTTCTTAAGGCTTCCCACTTCTCGCGATGAAACGACGCAGTGCCATCAGGAATGAGCCAGTGACCATGCTGGCGAGCAGATCAAGGTAGACTGCGTGGGTTGTTAGGCATTTGAAGATGATCCCCTACCGTTTCTCTGTACGCCGCCCCATCTTGACAAAGTATGGACCAAAGCAGTCCACCCCAGTTGAATGGAAGGGTGGGCAATGAAGACTTAAACTGGATGATGGAAGGTCAGCCATCTTGGGAATGACCGGCTGGCTGCGCCACCTCCTGCATTCAGGACAGTTATACTGGTGTTTCCGGACGGCCTCTCGTCCTCGAAGTATCCAGAATCTGCGCCGGAGCTTTCAAATCTTTTTTTCAAATCTACGAAGCCGCCCCCCCTACACGGATCAGTTGAGCCTCTGGCTCATACTCAGGAGTAGGGCTGCTCGATTATGGTAAAAATGATAATCACGATTATTTTCACTGAAATTGAGATCTCGATTATTTGACAATATTTATTTAACAATAACAATGTATTGAATAATGGCTTTAAAGATTGTCAAAAAATAATATAAAATAGTGTGCAAATACTGATTACAGTGCAAATGTTTGCAATATAAAAAATAAATGAAAAATGTAAACATCTATGTTTAGTGAACTTCAAAATACTGCACAATATTTGATCCACGTCTGACTCCGCGAACCCATAATGTTTCCACCAATGTTCCCTCAAATATTTCATGTGTCTGAGCGAACACACAAACTCCCTGAGCGATCCCTTGGACCACTGTGAGCGACATCAGACGTGTGCACTGTGGTCACGCCAGCATCTAATCCATCCAAGTTACATGGTTTATTAAAATAATCAAATTAAAGCATTTACATTTATGTTAGACTACTTTTAATTAACTGCTTTAGCCCACTTACAATGAAAATTTAAAAAATCCTGTTCATGACCTGTGTAGTATGTTAACACTATTGGAAGTAAAAATAACTTGAACTCCAATTTTGAAAACACAACTTTCTTTCTTTTCTTTTTTTTCATAAAGCTCTGACCTGTATTATGAGTCTGAGTCTGTGGTCTGGGAGAGTCCTATAACTCTCTGTCTGCAAAATACAGTATATAATGATCAATGTTGGGCAATTAATTATATAGTTACTACTTCAAAAAAGTAACTCAGTTTGGCAAACAACAAAGTTTTTTGCAGCTATTTATTTTTTTTAATGCTGCAAAGGCGTTTTTTTAAAATAAACATTTCAAACTATTTACAGAACAATCAGCTGTTCTGCATCAAATCTGATGCCACACAAATTATTTGTGCCACTCCAAAAAATAATTTCTGTCCACTATGAGATAAATGAGAACAACAGCCTAATACCTGCAGGCCTGACAACAGGAGATGTATCATTCCTGTAACACCTGTAACATTCAGCAGCCGCCTCATTGTTCTGACACACACAACAAAACTATTGACTACACTACACACTAACTACACACTAACTACACAAGATTTGTGCTAAACGTCTCAAATCTCTCACATCTCAGAACACCGCCGTCACTCCTAAAACTTCCCCCCATTTCTTAACAACTAGATGCCACGTTGCCATATCATTTTTTGATTGGTCGACACGGTACTTTTTTCGACCAATAGGAAAGGGTGGGGGTTTTTGGTTTTGTTTTGCTCACAGGCGGAGGCGCTTTCGGCGTTTTCCTTATAAAACGCCGTTTTACCGTTTCTTCCGCGCAGTAAATATAAACAACGATAGTATTCAGGAAGAAAACCAAACACTACAGATATTTTATCATAACTCTGGTTTTACGTGGCCTATCAACACAATTTAAAAACTGGTATAAAGTCCACACTTTTTTCGTCAATTGTTCCGTCTGTCCTGCTCACATCTCCAATGGTTGTACACGTTGTCATTAATGTGGCTTCACTGCACATCAGCTACGCCCGCTTTGCTAGCTAAAACTCCGTGTCGGCACATAAGGGCGCTGTCATAGCCTGTCAACAACGTTGATTGGCTGCGTATATATCTGAATGTGAATCGCATTATTGGCTGGACTATAGGATAAGGTGGCATCATTCTAATCCCATACAGGAGCAGCCAGTCACTTACTGACTAACACTGCAAAACAGAATTGTTAAAGTTTTAATTTTAATTTCAATTCAGGTTAGATTTTTTTTGTGCGCAACGCAACGCAGAGAGACCGTGCCAGCAGTGCGCAATTGCGCACGTGCGCAGCTTAGAGGGAACATTGGTTTCCACACCACTGAAGTCGTTTTACCTCTCTTTTCAACCAACGGCATTCTTTCTTCAGCAGCCATTATCCTCTCCTCTCCAAATAACTTCTGCTTAGCTTTCCGAGCTTCCCTCGGGTCCTCTTAATTGTTGTGACGCGTGTTCGAAACGCAGAGAGGTGCGCTCGATTTGCCACACACGGAGCAGCGAGAGTAAAGCACGAGGGAGGTGCTAATAATCGGCTCAGTCATTTTTAATGATCGTTGAAAACCCAGATCGTAATCGAGATTAAAATTCGATTAATTGAGCAGCCCTACTCAGGAGCTAAGGCAAGTAGGTGACTCCAGTTTGTGAGTTTGTGAGATGACAGCCGAACAAAATCTTCAGGGAAACTGTCTTCTTCTAGCTAGCTAGAGTGCTAGCTCTGCTTGCCTGTAATCCTCTCCTGTGGGTGTCGAGTCAGCAGCTGTCCCATGGACGGCTCGAACATAAGCTTCCAGCAAGTCCTGGAAGCCACCGAAAGAAACAACATCAGGTAGATGTGGATCAGATATTCTTATGTGATGTTTCCACAGAAGCTCTCCTTCCGCAGCTCTGATGAATCATTAAGGGAAACATGGTTCGGAAGCTCTGGGCAGTATGATGCAGTCTGCCAGAGAAAAGGTGGGCCCTGACGCCACCGATGATGAGTGGTGAGCTGCAAAAGCATTAATCCCCAAGTGATGTTGTCGGCAGGATTGTCGCCTGATCTGACATATCTCCACAGGCCCCCTTCAGTTAACTCTTGAATGTCTGCGACTCTAGAGCCCGCAAAGAGTCAGTCCAATAGATAATGCTGGAGATATGAAGGGTGAGTTCCCTCTTAAGAACGGCAGCAAGCTGGGCTCCCACATGAGCAACACAGAGCTCCAACCTCGGAATGGACTGTTGACGGACGGTGTTACGCCCCAGTCTAGGGGTACAGGAACGCAACATAAGTTTGAAAAGATGCCCCGCCCTGGTCCCCAAAACCATACACAGAGAAAACCAATTTCTTAATGAATGGTGGTTTATTTTTGCTACACTGGAATAAAGAAGCTCAGGGGTGAACAAAGGCCAAAATAACAAACAAAACAAGCTAAGTCAGGAGGAGGTGCTGTCTAAACCCTATGTGAAACCAAAAACCAAACAAAAGACAAGCGCTACACCTTACTCCCTGACCGTGATAAACAGGAGAAAACAGTGCAAGGAAAAACAATAGGCAGCTCACCCCTTCTGTTCCAGTGCTATTTACAAAGTGCTATTTACAATGAAAACTAATGTACACACTATATACAAAACTGAGAAAACCGCAAAAAGTCACAGGCACAACTGTCATGGGTTTTGGAGGCCAGGGTCAGGTCTGCTGCTGCTGTCAGTGGCTGCCCCGGGACAACTGCTGGTGATGGATTTTGAATGCGGCCACATGATCCGCGGACCAATCAGGAGCCGTCAGCTCATCCAGTCAGGGCCTGCCAAGATTTAAAGACACAGACAAAGAAAACACAGCCACCAAAACAGATTATGGCCAGGGCCATAACACCCCCCTTCCCAAGACCAAACATCTCCCCTATAGATGTTTGGCACTTAGGAGTTCAGAAAACTACGCGACAGAGCATCTGCCATTACATTCTCGGTCCCTTTTTTGTGATGGATCTCCAGATTGAAATCCTGCACTAAGAGGGACCATCTCACAGTTTGTGACACCACCTAAGACAATGTGCATAAGGCGTTGGAATGTGGCAGGGGCATTTCGAAGGCCAAAAGGCATGACGGTGTACTGGAGGAAGTGATCCGGAGCGACAAAAGCAGAGGTTTCAGATGCACGTGGAGTGAGGGGAACTTGCCAATAACCCTTTAATAGATCCAGCTTGGTGACAAACTTTGCGGAGCCAACCCTGTCAACACAGTCTTCCATGCGGGGGAGAGGGTAGGAGTCGGGTTTGGTTACACTGTTCACTTTTCGAAAATCAGTACAGAAACGTGGGGTTTTGTCTTCCTTCGGCACAAGAAGGCATGGGGAACTCCAGGCACTCTAACTAGGGACAGCTAGACCATTTTCCAGCAAGTAGGAAACTTCTTGCTGAAAAAGTGTGCGTTTGGTAGGGTTCACACGATAAGCGTGTTGTTTGATCGGAGGGTGGTCACCTACATCTATGTCATGTTCAAGGACAGTAGTGCGAGACGGAGTGTCAGCAAACAGGGATGGGTAAGTATTGATCAGAGAACACACATCATTCTGGGCAGCGTCGTCTAAATGTTTTAGGTGGGACTTTAAATTATCCAATATTTCAGAGTTTCTGAGTCGGGAGCAACCCTCAGCACAAACGAAAACTAAACCATCACTTTCTGGGCTATACTGCGACGGAGATGCTGGCACAACTACCGGCACGGCAGATGGGGCAGCGGGGGATGAAGAGGAGTTTACACCTGCATCACGAACAAAATAAGGCTTCATCAGATTAACATGACACACATGACGTTTTCTCCTACAGTCTGGGGTACCTAAAACATAATCTGTGTCACTGAGTTTCTCTTCAACAGTATAGGGCCCACAGAACTTTGCCTGGAGAGAGGATCCAGGAACGGGTAGGAGAGTCAACACTTTGTCACCCACTTCAAATTTTTTCTGCACAGACTTTTTATCAAATTTCTTTTTCATTTTTCCCTGAGCCGCGGAAAGAGCCTCGTGTGCAATTTCGCATGCTTTATGCAGACGCTCCCTAAAACAACTTACGTAATCTAATACGCTCTGCTCGGAGATAGCTGTGTCGGACAGATATTTCTCTTTAAGCAGGCGCAGGGGACCACGCACTGTGTGTCCAAACACCAGGTCTGCGGGACTGAAACCCGTGGACTCCTGCACACTCTCTCTCACCGCTAGAAGGAGAAGTGGCAGACCCTCGTCCCACTCTCTTCCTGACTCGAGGCAGAACTTCCTCATCATGGCTTTTAAAGTTTGGTGGAAACGCTCAAGCACACCCTGTGATTCGGGATGATACGCACTGGATTTTTGATGCTTGATGGACAGCGATTTTAATACCTGAGCGAAAATCTTGGACATGAAGTTAGACCCTTGGTCCGTTTGAACTGATTTTGGCAAACCGAAAGTGGAGAAAAAGTGTAATAATGCTCTGACGATGGCTTTGACTTTGATAGTGCGTAACGGAATAGCCTCGGGGAAGCGTGTGGCGGCGCACATCAAAGTCAAGATGTACTGATGTCCTGACCTTGTTTTTGGAAGTGGACCTACACAATCAATGATTATTTGCTCAAATGGTTCCCCTAAAGCCGGGATTGGATGCAATGGAGCGGGAGGAATAACCTGGTTGGGTTTTCCAATGACCTGGCAAACATGGCAAGAACGGCAATACTTGGTCACATCAGACTTCAAACCTGGCCAGAAGAAGTGACACAGAATACGATGGTAAGTTTTCCTAATTCCTAAATGTCCAGAGAAACTGTCATGTGCGAGGCTGAGTACCTGGGGACGGAATTTTTGCGGTACAACTACCTGTTGAAATACGTTCCAGCCTAGATCACTAGATGAGGGAGGATGCCATTTGCGCATTAACACGTCATTTTCAATGCTGTAGACACGGTGATTCTGATCGCTGGAATTTGCGGTGAGTAAACAATTGGCCAAAGTCGGGTCATTCTGTTGCACATGAATAAAGTCTGTTTTGTTTATCTCAAAAGACAGGTCAGGTGCAGCAGGTAATATTTTCTCAGACACACATTTTTCAGCTTTTTCCACAGGCAGTTCAGCTTTCTCAGGAACAGCTTCAGAACATAGAAAAGAGTCAGATAAGTCAACATCACCGTATTTGTGCTTGTGGGCGCACGTGACAACACAGGCAGGAATAACAGAGGGCAGACTGTCAGCAGCAGGTTCAGAAACAAAAACAAAATCGTCGACGGGGTTTTCAATTACTTCAGGGATTGGGAAAACCTTTCCGTTGGCTAGATCATTCCCCAGAATCATAGTAACCCCCTGCACGGGCAAGCGAGCGCGCACCCCAACTGTTACCTGGCCTGAAACGAGAGGTGACTGTAGGAAAACTCTGTGCAGCGGAGCTCGTAACACACTCATTTTCACTCCCCACACGAGAGCATCAGCACCACAAAACGAGTTACGTGAAAAAGGCAACGCGCTTTCCAAAATGAGAGACTGGGCAGCCCCAGTGTCGCGCAAAATTACAATCGGCACGCGATCCTCCTCTTTCCCAGTCAGTGAGGCGAACCCTTGTGAAATGAAAGGTCGGTAACTGCTGTCAAGACTGTCATTTCCTGGTTCATCACTGACGGGGTTAGGAGTAGAGACTGACCGAACGAAACCAACACTTATTGGCTTTTTCAATGTGTGAATTTGCTCTTTGCGACGAAGTGACGGGCAATTAGCAATGAGATGGCCAGTATCATGGCAATAAAAGCATTCTCGGACAGACATGGGAACCTGATCAGGGCGCGTTTGACACTTAGGGGAAACCCTCAAACTCCTCGCAGGTTTAGACAATGGAGCACATTCATGGCGCACAGCTGAAAACGTAGCGCGATGGGTTAACACAAACTCATCTGCGAGAACAGCAGCTTTAGACAACGAATCCACCTTTTGCTCATTGAGATACACAACAACATTCTCTGGAAGACACGTTTTGAATTCTTCCAGCAGGACCAATTCTCTTAGCTGAGCAAAGTCCTTCACTTTACTTGCAGCTAACCACTTATCAAACAAGAGAGTCTTCTCCCTGGCAAACTCTACATGTGTTTGGTTGGCAGATTTTTCACATGACCGAAACTTTTGGCGATACGCCTCAGGGACTAGCTCATAAGCCCTTAAAATAGTGGATTTCACAATTTCATAATCCAGACTGTCATCAATGGATAAGCTCGCACACACTTCCTGTGCTTTCCCCACCAATTTACACTGCAGCAACAAGCTCCACACATCCTTGGGCCATTTCAAAGTGGTTGCGATGCGTTCAAAGGCATTAAAGTAAGAGTCAACCTCACTTTCTCTGAAAGGTGGCACTAAAGCAAATTGTTTGCTTGCATTAAATTGGTCAGAGGAGAATGGATCAGAAGATCTACTCACAATTTGGCTCACTGGGGTAGAGGTAACATTGCGTTGTCGGGAAGGATCCAGCTCCATAGCCCTTATGCGGAGATGCATAAGCTCAACTTCTTTGGTTTTAGCCTCAAGCTCCACCTCTTTCAGGCGAAGGGCGAGCCTAAGATCCTCCGTAACCAATCCTGGTAATTGTCTGGCTGGGCTAACGTTTGGGATCTGAATGGCAGCAGGAACCTCCGCCCCTGGCGTCATCCATCCACTGGCAGCTTGTGGGATGGTTGCAGCAGCTTCTGCTCCCGCATCCACCACCAAACCTCCAGTTGCCTCAACCGGCCGAGGTTTCGACTTCACAATTACCCCTTTATCCAATAGCTGTGCTGTCAGACACTGCTTAATTTCTGCCTTTTTGGCATTCAAAGGCACACTAACATTAAACAAATTTGCCACCAACAACAAATCTGCCTTTGTGCATCGATCCAATTTGTCCATGGTGGGTTGTTGTGCAAAATCATCCACTTCAAAAGTCATTGTGACTAGATCACCCCCAACACTACAAGAAAACTGCCAACCAAAAACTGCAGACAACCCACAAAACACAATGAGCAAAAAGAACGGCAAAAGAAAAGAGCGGACGAGCCCCCACTTTATGCTACGCCCCAGTCTAGGGGTACAGGAACGCAACATAAGTTTGAAAAGATGGCCCCGCCCTGGTCCCCAAAACCATACACAGAGAAAACCAATTTCTTAATGAATGGTGGTTTATTTTTGCTACACTGGAATAAAGAAGCTCAGGGGTGAACAAAGGCCAAAATAACAAACAAAACAAGCTAAGTCAGGAGGAGGTGCTGTCTAAACCCTATGTGAAACCAAAAACCAAACAAAAGACAAGCGCTACACCTTACTCCCTGACCGTGATAAACAGGAGAAAACAGTGCAAGGAAAAACAATAGGCAGCTCACCCCTTCTGTTCCAGTGCTATTTACAAAGTGCTATTTACAATGAAAACTAATGTACACACTATATACAAAACTGAGAAAACCGCAAAAAGTCACAGGCACAACTGTCATGGGTTTTGGAGGCCAGGGTCAGGTCTGCTGCTGCCGTCAGTGGCTGCCCCGGGACAACTGCTGGTGATGGATTTTGAATGCGGCCACATGATCTGCGGACCAATCAGGAGCCGTCAGCTCATCCAGTCAGGGCCTGCCAAGATTTAAAGACACAGACAAAGAAAACACAGCCACCAAAACAGATTATGGCCAGGACCATAACAGACGGGAGCAACACGAGATCGGGCGGCTAGGAAGGCTACCTGGATTCCCCCCATATGATCTTCTGTCTGAAGGTAGGCTACAGCTCTGTATGCCTTCTCAGATGCATCGGAGAAGATGTGGATGCTTTGCTTGGAAAGGGATAGGTCTGTCTCTGGCTGCACGTAACAATGTGGCAGGGAGACATCAGGGAGCTGAATCAATTCACTTTCCCATGCATTCCACAGCTCCAGCAGGTCGATTGGCAGATTTGGAACATCCCAGTCTCTCCTTTTCCTCCAGCGATGCTGCACCAGGATTTTGGCCCGAGTGGTGTAAGGAATGAGGAGGCCAAGCGGATCATACTGCTTGGCCAGAACCCAATAGATGTTGCGCTGTGTGGGCTCCACCAACTGCTCAGTGTGCCGAATCTGATATCTGAGCTCGTCAGACTGACAGTGCCATTGCAGGCCCATAGTCCGCTCTGGTACATCAGTCCCATCGGGGGAGAACCACAGTTCACTGCTCTGTGAGATTGATCCAGGTGGCATATGACTGACAAGTTCTGGGCAGTTGGAAGCCCACTGTCGTAATTCGAAGGGGCTGCTGTGATCCAGAACGCGCCGCTGTAGAGCATAGGTGGCACAGCAGGGACTGCATGTCGTCCTGAAGGGCAACACCTGCCATTAGTAGACATCTGGTTGCTTCGTGCGATCAATATCTCTCCAGAGGAACCGGAGGAAAGGCTTGTCCTGAGTCAAGAGGCGGACCTGATGAAACTTCCCCTTGATGTCACTGCTCAGTAACACACCCAGTAACACACCCAGGAGTGTTGAGCCCAGGGTAGGACCAGCTAGGAGATGCTGATTCAGGCTGGTACCATTGTGCACAAAGGAACAGTTGAAGACAATGCGATCCTTGCCATTATGATGAACCATGTGGTGTGGTATGTACCAGGTGCTGCCATCTATCTCCATGTCTGCGATGGTCAGTTTACTCACATAGCCTGCATCCACCAGCTTCTGAATTTCCTGATTATAGGTGGCTGCTCGTACAGGCTCCTTCAGGAGGCCCTTCTCCGTGACTCGCAGGTGACCCAGGACGGAGTCCTTAGTGGAACGAAGCAGGATTGGTTCTTCTTTTCACAGCAAAGGGGTGGCGTATCAGTTGATACCATCCACCTCCACTCTGATGGTCTTCTCCTCTAGCATCTTGACAGCCATGGTATCCTGTTTTGAATGTGTGGCCACCTTCTCATTCTGGTATGGGAGAACATCCATCTGCCAGAGCTTGGCCACATTACTGAGAAGTTCAGCACAGGGAGTCAGGGTGCTTGTGAGTGGAGGCTTGATGTAGGAGAACCTTGGCTGGACCCTGCAGAGTCCAACCCAGCCGGGTCTTGAGTGCAGCTGGTCCTCCCCGTGAACCCAGATGTACAGGCTCTATTGGAGTCAGGAGATGTGGGTAGTCAGAGCCAATCAGCAATAATGGTTGAGCTTGGTGAAACGAATGAAGTGGAAGACTTCGCAGGTGGCTGTATGACCTTTGCAGTGTGTCAACTGGATGTGAGTGTTTGGCAAGCCCAAGCTCAGTGGCAGTGAATGCTCTTTGGATCCGGAACCATTTCCGAGGGTCAGTGGCGGAGGCTATAGAGAAGGAAACGGAATGCCCTTCCACCGTTCTAATGTCCTGTTGGATGGTTCGAAGAGCCAACTCCTCCCTCGTTCCCTGAAGGCCCAGCTCTTGGGCAGCACTGTGAAGAAGGATCGTGCGCTCTGACCCATCGTCTAGGATGGCATATGTCTCTAGCTTCCTTTTGCCGTTATAGAGGCACACCCTGACCATTTTCAGTAGCATGCAACTGGTCCCCCAGATTGGATCAACGTAGTAAGTGATGGGTTGGACAGCTTCCTCCGCCGGTCTGTAAGAGCTAGTGGATCGCAATGCATTACCGTCATGGAGTGTCTCCAAATGCACCTGACTGCATTGCTGGCATCTAGCTTTCAGGTAGCATTGCGCCTCTGGATGGTCCCTTCCGCATCTCCAGCACCGCTTGCCTGTCTGAGTCCAAGACAACTTCTGCTCTGTATTGAGCTTCTTGAAATCTGTGCACTGATTGAAATTGTGCTGAAGATTATTACAGAAGGGGCAGAATTTCTTCTGCTTCCCCAGTTTGGAAACTGGACGTGATGCCTGTTTCGAAGGCTCTGATCCTTTAGCAGGAGGGTCGTAGCCCAATAAGACGGTCGTGGTTGCTGATCTCTGCTTGGGTCTGGCACCCTTCCCACGATCCACACGTGGCTCTCGAGGTTGCTGAGGAGGATGAAAATACACATCATCATCTTGGATTCGGACTTCGTATTCAGGCCACTCTGCCAAATCTGCTAAGGTCGGGATGGGTGTCTGAAGAGGATTGATGAACTGCTTAAACTGCGCTCGACGATTGTGTGGTAGTTTGGACAGCAGTCTGGTGAGGTGTGACCCACACTCTAGTTCTGCTCTCCCCTCTTTCCCAAGCTGTTCCAACATTCCCACGAGAGCCCTCACTTTAAGGTCGAAAAGACGGAATGCTTGGCTGTCACCACTCCGTACCAAAGACTCCGACAACACGTCAGTGATCCGCTGCAGGGCAAGTTTGTGAGGTTGACCATACAGCTCTATTAGAGATGACATGGTCTGGCTGTATGGGTAGCGGCTATTGCTGTAGGAATCTGCAATCAGGAGGACGTCTTCCAACTTGAGGTGATTGACTAGGATCCGGTACTTGAAATGTTCACTTGCATCATGAGGCAGGATATTGTCAAGTGCCATTCGAAAACGAGTGAACTGTCTTGGGTCATCAGACGTGACGTATGGAATGTGTGGTATTTGTCCCTGGTACACGGTCTCTGTACTCGGTAGAGGTTCGTGCTGACCATATTTCCTCCAGTCTTTTGAATCAGTTGGCGGCCAGCGAGGCAGGTCCTCAGTCATCTCCCGGAAGCTTTCTGGTTGTTGGTTGTTGAAAGGTGTATGGCTCTGCATATTCAGGGGTGACCTGCCTCTTCACACATGCTCCAGGGCCATACTCGTCCTTCATGTTAATTTTCCTGACCGGTTCAGTCACACGAAGTTGACTGTACTGATAAGGTGACGTACATCTGAAAGGAGCTAAGGATGCTGCACTAGCAGGAATTTCTGACACTGGAGGTGGTGGAGGAGGGAATGGCTCAGCACTCTGAGGATCAAGTGGAAGTTATGCCTCTGGCCAAGGTAAATCCTGTATGTCATCCTCTGGTATGTGAAAGGAATGTACAGTGTGTGGGTAATGCCTGGAGGCATGGTCAGGATGAGGAGACTGAGGCATGGAATTAGTCCACAAGGATTGCCTCTGGTCCTGGGTACTGGAGCCTAATGCAGAAGGTTGGGGAGCTGGCGACGACTGGAGGGCTGAGGGCTGGAGAGAGAGAGCACCAAGCAGAGTTTGAACCTCTCGTCTGAGCTGATTATTATCTTCCTGCATTTCTCTCAGTGCTGATAATACCACGTCCGAGGTGCCATGCTAAGAAGCCCGGTCAGCTGGAGTGGCTGAGGTGTTGGGATGTGCCCCATGGTCATCAGGGGAGTGGTTGTGCGACGCATTCACCTGTGGTAGTGATCTCCTCGGCAACTGAACCAAGAAGTCATCGAGGTAACGAGGGCGATGACCATCGCGACGAGGACGAGGAGTGGATGAGAAAGCCATCTTGCCTGTGAAACTGTAGATCCGGCTCAAAGGACCATGTAATGGAGGTTGTCACTTTAAGAGGGACGGACTTGACCTCCTGACTATGAATGATGAAGATGATAAGGTGCTGACTCTATGAATCCACAATCTCAACAGGGTTGTCCGATAAGAACGGATGGCTTATCCACAAAATCCACTGCCACTCAGGTATCTGTCGTTCACTCATTTATTTAACAAAAATCCGAGGTACACATCCATAATGTGAGTGAGGGGATTTAATGGGCTGTAAAATGCTATATGCCGTGTGGTGAAGTGATGGTGTGGTTTCTGTTGGAAAGAACATAAAAGTCTTACATAATTACGTGAACAGAGTGAATTAAATGTGTAATACAACAATACTGGGTGGTGGACCATTGAACCAAAATAAGGGAGTATCAACAGATGCTAATTTTACTATTTACATAAATCTTAACTAGGCACTTTACACAAGAGCCAATATTGGAAATTAGTGACGGTCCCTTAATGACTGCATGGCAGAGGCTGCTTTGCAGTAAACGGCAGCAACATTCGGTAAACAAAGTGTGCGCCAAGGATTTAAACAAGGGAGGATAATGGCCGCAGCAAAGAACAAACAGGATAAAAAACAGAAACTTACAGTCTCATGGACGCACACCGCTAACAGCATAAGAAGGAACGAAAATCCACACGGTGAGTAAACTAAACCTCTGCAGACTCTCCCCAACTGCAGCTACTACCGAACTCTCTGCGTCGAAGCGTTTGCGTAATGATGAGGTAGAATTGTGTCTTCTGATTGGTGAGGAGGATGGTTTGCCTCACCGCTGATTGGCTAATCGGCAGCTGTATGCTGATATATTTACTCAGCAGATGTGGCTCTGTTCGTGAGTTCTGTCGACTGGCTGGCCTTTTGTACAGTTCGTCATTATAAGAAGTGTGTGTGAACTAAAAATCAAGAATGTGGGATACTGTTTGTCCGTGATTTGGACAGCCCAGTGCGTGCTCCTGACACAGGGGGAACAAATTCTGTTGGGGATACCTACCTTGGCACTAGGGCTGGTTATCATCACGGATCTCTACAATCAGTTGGATTCGATTAGATTCAATTTTGACTCAGACAGTCAGAAATATTATAATTCTGATCATTTATCAGTATTGACACTTATCATTTTAAAAAAAAAAGAAGAAAAAAAACAGCGACTCACAGCACTGTAGACACAGTAGACTCGTGCGTAATAAGCAAGTAGATGCAAAAAACAGAGATTTTTAGATGGGGAAACTGTTCATGAAGTACACTGAGAAAGAGAGAGAGAGAGAGAGAGCGCTGTGCAGGAAGTGTGATTTTATCTTGGTGGAAGCAAAACAGCCAAAGTAAGAAGGAATTAATGACGATGTTTATCAAATGTGAAGCGTAGTTTTGATCTTCTTTTGCTGCTGGTTCAGTGAATTTGGTCGGAGAGTGACAAAACCGGCAGCATCAGAAGCTATGAGATGTCTGCTTTCAGTAACGACGGCGTGTCTGTGTATGTGCCGTCGAGTGAGAAAGCCGACATCTCACAGATGCGTCTGATGCATCGGGTCCGTGCTTTGTGTTTACGTTTTTGTGTGGAATCCGTTTACCTGCTCTCATTTGCTGTTTTAGCTGTTTGGTGGTTGTTGAAATAGTTTTGTGAGCTTTAACCTGAGAACCTCGCGTTTCTGGCTAAATACAGTTATATTTAAAAATCGATTCAGGATTGAATAAATCGATCGGAAAAATCGGTTATTGAAACCCACCCCTACTTGGCACCACCGTTGTGCAGGTGATGCCAAAGGCAAGATCATGCTTTTTATTTGTTTTTGTTTTTAATGTCTCTGTAAAGCACTTTGAATCACCTTGTTGTTGAATTGTGCTATATAAATAAACTTGCCTTGCCTTGCCTTGCCTTTATCATATTTTCTAGTCTTTGGCTTGGAAGGAAGTTGGTTTGGAAGCATATTTGGTGATGCTTCATTTCTGCTTTGCGTTTGTGTGGGAGCCCTGTTAAAAACCCCGCTATGCTAGCAGTCTTTTGAATCTTAATACATTATTGCATTATGTTTTGAGAAAGGGGTTCTTGATCTATCTTTCGATTTCAGTTCAATTCCATTCAATTCCATTTTATTTATATAGCGCCAAATCACAACAACAGTTGCCTCAAGGCCCTTTATATTGTACAGTAGATCCTACAATAATACATACAGAGAAAAACTGAACAATCATATGACTCCCTATGAGCAAGCACTTTGACGACAGTGGGAAGGAAAAACTCCCTTTCAACAGGAAGAAACCTCCGGGAGAACTAGGCTCAGGGAGGGGCGGCCATCTGCTGTGACCGGTTTGTGTGAGAGAAGGAAAACAGAATAAAGACATGCTGTGGAAGACAGACAGAGATTAATAACAGGTACGATTCGATGCAGAGAGGTCTATTAACACATAGTGAGTGAGAAAGGTGACTGGAAAGGAAAAACTCAATGCATCATGGGAATCCCCCAGCAGCCTATGTCTATTACACCATAACTAAGGGAGGATTCAGGGTCACCTGGTCTAGCCCTAACTGTATGCTTTAGCAAAAAGGAAAGTTTTAAGCCTAATCTTAATAGTAGAGATACTTTCTGTCTCCCGAATACTAACTGGAAGCTGGTTCCAAAGTAGAGGGGCCTGAAAACTGAAGGCTCTCCCTCCCATTCTACTTTTAAATACTCTAGGAACAACAAGTAAGCCTGCAGTGCGAGAGCGAAGTGCTCTAATAGGGTGATATGGTACTGCAAGGTCGTTAAGATAAGATGGGGCCTGATTATTTGAGAATTTGTATGTGAGGAGCAGGATTTTGAATTCAAGCCAATACAGGAGAAATATGTTCTCTCTTTCTAGTCCCTGTCAGTACTCTTGGTGCAGCAATTTGGATTAATTGAAGGCTTTTCAGGGAGTTTTTAGGACTTCCTGATAATAATGAATTACAGTAGTCCAGCCTGGAAGTAATAAATGCATCAACTAGTTTTTCAGCGTCACTCTGAGACAGGATATTTCTAATTTTAGAGATGTTGTGCAAATGGAAGAAAGTAGTCTTACATATTTGTTTAATATGTGCATTGAAGGACATATCTTGGTCAAAAATGACTCCAAGTATCCTCACAGTGTTACTAGAGGCCAAGGTAATGCCATCCAGAGTAAGAATCTGGTTAGATACCATATTTCTAACATTTTCAGGGCCGAATACAATAACCTCAGTTTTATCTGAATTAAGAAGCAGAAAGTTAGCGGCCATCCAGGTCTTTATGTCTTTAAGACATTCCTGCAGTTTAACTAATTGGTGTGTGTTATCTGGCTTCATAGATAGATACAGCTGGATGTCATCTGCATAGCAGTGAAAATGTATACTATGTCTTCTGATGATACTGCCTAAGGGAAGCATGTATAATGTAAACAGAATACATCCCAAAAGGTTGATTCTGTTCATTTGGAGGTAGCTTTGTATTTATATGTGACTTTTTTCCTTAGTTCTTGCAGTCCCTTGTGCTTCCTATGTTAATCATGTAATTTTCTAGTTCTTAGTTATTTGTTTAATTTAGTTCCATTTCATGTCCAGGTTGTCTTGTTTGCACCTGTGTTTTCTCCTTGTATTTAGTCAGCCTCATCACTGAAAATCATCTGCAAAGCGCAGCACAAGCTTGCCAGTGTGTACTGGCGCATGTGATCTACCTTCATACAACCAATACAAAAGCAAAGCCTACAGCCATGCTATCTTCAACCACACAATGAATGAAAACATGGAAGAAAAGTTGATTCTATGCCTATCCAAGTGCAAGCAACTTCATGACACAAGTTTTATGGCATAGAAGTTCAAAGCACACAGGGACCTCTGTAGGAAAGCAGTGTTGTAGTAACATATTCCTAGTGAACAGGGCATGTCATGTTTTTTAAATAGTGAAATAAATAGTTGTATTTTGATGGGTATATGTGTAGTTTCTGTTTATTCACTGAATACCTTGGTTGTTATCTGAAATAATATTAACATTATATTAAATACACTTGCTGGCTGGAGCTGAACAAAAACACCCTGATAACAGAGTGTGCATAGACTGTTTCTTCCTATCCTATGCAAGGCCACCTGGGTTGGCTGAAAGACTGTTTACTTAGCCTGGAAGGGCGAAGGACACTGTCTCAGCTGAACTCTGGACACACATATACACACACACATATATACACATGCAGATATACACTCATCCCCCCCCCTTCTAAACGCCTTCGAGGCTTATTCCCTCCCAATGCAGACGGTGGATGAAAGGGGACCAGCGCATATGCTGCAGGCCTGGATGCACTGTCTACACTGGCTGTCTCTCACCTTTTACCCATCCCCAGGGCCGTGCAGAGACGTTTATAGGGGCGGGTGCTCAAAGCTAAAAAGGGGCACATTGAACCAGGGTGAATAATAACAACACACATTCATCAAGAATCTAATATGGGACTGCATCATACTATATCACTGTTGTGAGGCAAAGCAAACATAGCCTATGTTTTACCTGATGGGTACAATGTTGCTGTTGAGGGGTTGCTGCTGCTCCTGCTGCTGATAGTGCTGGAGGGCAGGGCTGTGTTGATCTGAGACTGTAGACATTAAAAAGTCCATAGGAGAGATGGTAGCTGATTAAAAAAGTGTCATGAGATAATAACAAAATGCAAAGATTGGTGACAGTGCTTGGAACCATAAGGCAACAAAAAACTGAGAAATAAACTAGACTCTGCCTGTGAATCACTCTTTGCCTCTCTTCCTCCTTCCATCCCCTCATTTCATCTATCACTCTCCACTTGCTGTCCATCTGAGAACAAGGCACAACTTGCTAGTGCAATAAACTATTATTTAATTATCCACACTTAACAACTCTTACACTTAATCTATAATAAAATGATGACAGAAAAATGTTATAGAAGCAAAACATTTCAGTTGTGCTTATTATTATTTTTATACTGGAATACCTCTCCAACAACTGGTACATGTGTTAATGTTACCTGTGCTCTTTGTAATCCAGCTGCTGAGGGATCCACTGCCTTTAGTAACCTCACATAGCTCCTACTGTTTCCTCCTCATGTCCTTACCAGCCATGTCTGGACAATGTTATATTATGAGTAATAATTCAAAAATCCATATACATAAAACACACACATGCACGCACACACAGTGACATTTTAGACCTTCTTCAGAATACTGTATATACTGTGGGCACAAGTTTGCATCATGGTGCTGATCCAGAATCCTTCACTTATTATTTATTGCTAGAGCTACAATAATAAAGCAATGAGGAAAAAAAGTAATAAATTTATAATAATGTATTTATGATGATTCCATTTGTTTCACTATCCACTCTGTGCAGGGAGAAAGCTTATTACATTTTTAAACTGTAGAGATACAATAATTTTGCTGCTGTAAAATCAGCATTTTGTCATATTTAAAATATAAATCTAATATAATCTGTTTCTTAATGTATGTTCTTTAAAATACAGCGTGTTTTTTTTAAATATTATAATTATAATAATCCATTATTATGTGGACATGCATATTAGATCGTTTTAAGTGAAATATAAGCCCCCAGAAAGGCAGGAAAAGCCCTGTAACTTACTTTAAAACTAAATATGTTCCCTAAACGGTGACAGAGCTACAGACCCATGACAGCCTTACCCAGTGAGCCAGCAGCTATGACCAGCACTACTTGTGCAGTTAATAAAAGGACAGGTAAAGTTTGTCGCTGTGTTGCACACACAGCACGCTCATTTGTTTCAGTTCGTCAGTTGTCATAAGACAGCTTAAAAGCATGTACGTGATAAGCTAATACTCCTGTGTGCTTTAGACTACAGTGTGCACTGTACACCTACTTACTGGTTTTGTCGCATCAGTCTGTGTCTCTGAGTTAATTTGTGTTTCTCCTACAGCTCCGGACCGCAAAAATGCGCGCACACTTTGTGAGCTTGTTCCCGGCTCGTAACCAGCGCGTTCTGCCGTCAAGGGCGATCATTGGTTAATGGTGATCATGTGACTGATGCAAGCCAGATCCTTTTATTTAGCAAAAATGTGATTAATAGTTAAATATTATTGTTGAGGAGCACAGACAGGACTCCACACGCACACACACATTTAAAAAAAAAATAATTAAAATTTTAAAAAAAAAATTGCCTCAACAAAAGGGCACTTTGGGCACCCAACAGGAAAGGGGCGGGTGCTCAAGCCCCTTCCGCCCCCCCCTCTGCACGTGCCTGCCCATCCCTGTTGCTTGTCATGTGTTTCAATGGTGTATTAAGAGTTTTTCATGTGCTATGTGCAGAGGTGTTTTTTTTTCTGTTCTCAAACTGATCTCCCTCTTCGAGCTCAGTCTGGGGGGAGGTCTTTTTTTTCCTTGTCTTTCCTGATGTTGTGTATTTTCCATTGTTCGGTTCCGGGTCGCTGCTCATGTGGCTGACCGGCCAGCTACCTAGCCTGACCTGTCTTCCCAATGTAATGTTTGTGTATTGTATGTATGGTCGGCAAGGTCAGTTTCTCAATTGCCCCTCGGGCATGAATAAAGTCTTCTGAATCTGAATCTTGTTGTCAGCTGCAAAATAATGTAATTGTCACAACGAGAGCTGTAAGGTACAGATTGGACCCAAAAAAGATTCAAATGAGAAACTCAACGTACGAGGCAAGATTTATTCACAGCAAGTGAGACGGTAGAACACGCTCATGTCAGGTACAGTCACTATATACAGGTAAGTGAAAACAATGACCGTGGGCAAAATCTACTCAAGTCAACTAGTGGCTGGGGATCTATATAAAAGGGCAAGGGCAAACACACATTACTGTGGGCAATGATAAATCTAAATGCACTTGGACTGACATGACAGTTAAATATTACAAAAATGATGTTTATTTCCAAAACATGAACGAAGGTTATAACTATGAGGAGAGCTGAGATGCTAGAACTAGGTACGTGGGCCAAGTACTGTGAGTAGAGCTGTGGGTGAATATGAGCATGAGAATGGGGTCCCAGAATCCGTTTTGAGTAGCGAGGAGCAGAACCACTCTAACAACAGGGGAGAAGACTGAAGAGTTGGTGTCCAAGGGAGAGTAATTTGAGCTTACTTTGTCGGCAGGTATAGGTTTGCGAGAGGGGGAGGCGAGGCCCAGATGAGCATGTGAATGAGGTAGTCCAGAGAGGTTCCGACGAAGAGACAGGCAGATGAGACTAAGTGGGAAATGCATACCAGAGCTGTGGTGGAAAAGGAGCAACCAGTGATCGGGTTGGGGATAAATGCAGGCAGAGTGACTTTATTTTCCGTGGACTTGACTGGAGATAGAGAAAACAAGATTAGTATAAATTTTACGAGAGCAAGAAATATGAGCGGCCGAAACTAATGCTGGTTAGCTGATGTTCTGGCGAAGAATATTTGTCAACGCTGGTCTTAAATACTACAATGTTAATCAGTCTACGGCAGGGGTGTTGTGCTCTGCCTGTGCGTCATTTTTTGCACCCTCTCTAGGTGTTCTAGATGCTCCCTGTCATTTTGAAACATGTATCTCTCATGCATACTTGAATGTATGTAGTTTGAGTTTCATATGTTGTCCTGGTGCAAAGATTAAAACATTACTGTCATGGTCGGCAATGTTTTTCCTGCTCTGCTTCATGTCTCCTCCTCTGGGTGGAGATTGTCATTCCTTGCGGGAGCCACACCGTAGACCACAGGTGTCGAACTCTAGGCCTCGAGGGCCGGTGTTCTGCAGGTTGATTTTTTTAGTACACTCTCTGAACACCTAGATTGCACACTTGTCCTTGGGGGCGACTTCAACCTGGGGCTAGGCTAAATGAAGAAATGGATAGGCTCAATACAGCAGGAACTCAGTGCAATTGGCAGTCCACAAATATAATCAAACAGTATATGAGCAGCTTTGGTCTTTGCGATGCATGCCATTCCCTTCACCCCAACAGTAAGGAATATACTTTCTTTTCACATGTCCATCACTCCTGCGCGATTCTGGATTATCTCCTAGTCAGCAGTTCATTGCTGAGTGAAATCTCCAACACTGAGATTCACCCTATAACTGTCAGTGATCATGCTCCTGTACCTTTAACACTAATACACAAGAATAATACTGCGCCAAGTAAAAACTGGAGATTTAATACATCACTACTCAAAGTTGAAGAGTTTATCAAATACTTTAAAAAAGAATGGACTCTAGGCTATAATGACATTCCTGGAACATCAGCATCTATCCTCTGGGAAGCAGGGAAAGCTGTGATGAGAGGTAAAATAATTTCTTTCTCATCACATAAGAAGAAAGAAGAAAACAAAAATATTCAGGAATTAGAAAAAAACATCAAATCCTTAGAAAAAGCCTATGTGTCCCACCAAGATCAAGAAATATTGAACAAAATACACAAAACAAAACTAGAATTAAATGAAATTATTGATAAAAAGACTCAATTCTTAGTACAAAGACTTCGCCTCCAAAATTTTAAACACGGTAACAAATCCCAACAATTTCTAGCTAACCAGTTAAAAATCAATAAAGAAAAAACAACCACATGTGCTGTTAAAGATTTATCTGGGAACACAATATATGACCATAAAAAAATAAACAAAATCTTTAGGGATTTCTATGAAACTTTATATACACCACAAATAAACCCATCTAAAAACGAAATTGATCAATTTCTCGACACCGTAACTCTTCCAAAATTATTAGACACCCAAGCAATGGCACTGGATTCGCCACTGACGCCAGGTGAACTCCACGAAGCCCTGGTAAGTATGCCCAATAATAAGGCTCCAGGTCCAGACGGCTTTCCAGCAGAATTTTACAAAGAATTCTGGACGATTCTGGCACCAATTCTTCACAGAATGTTATTGGAAATCAAAGGAAATGGCAGACTACCACCAAATATGAACTCTGCAAATATTAGTCTCTTACTAAAACCAGGCAAAGACCCTGTATTTCCTTCAAGCTATCGTCCAATATCCCTTATTAATGTAGACCTTAAGATAATCTGCAAAGCTCTCTCAAAGAGATTAGAGAAAATAACCCCCCTCTTAATTCATCCTGACCAAACTGGTTTCATAAAAGGTAGGCATTCATCAACAAATACACATAGACTACTTAAGTAAAAATATTGAAACCATAATATTGTCTCTTGATGCAGAAAAGGCATTTGACAGAGTTAACTGGAAATTTCTATTTGCAACTTTACACAAATTTGGTTTTGGAAACTCTTTCGTAAGCTGGTTAAAAATGTTATATAATTCCCCAACAGCTTGTGTCAGAACAAATGACCAAACATCCTCCAGCTTCTGTCTCCGAAGGGGCACCAGGCAGGGATGCCCACTCTCCCCTTCACTGTTTGCAATTTTTATTGAACCACTGGCAGCAGCAATTAGACAGGCTACAACAATTAAGGGCATAAAATGTAAGAATGTAGAACATAAAAGCCTTTATGATGTGTTACTTTCTCTCCAAAACTCACAAACCAATCTCTTTGGGGTAATTGCATTGATAAACTTTTTCTCAAGAGTCTCAGATTATTCAATTAACTGGTCAAAATCTACACTTCTTCCGATTAATTACTCCTTCCATAATTCTTCATCTACCCGAATGCAATCTGGAAACATTAAATATTTAGGTATCAATATCTCTCCTAAACTTGCAGAATTAACTAAATTACACCACATCCCACTTGTAAAGACAGTAGAAGGCGATCTGGCTAGATGGAAATCTCTACCCATATCACTCATGGGAAGGGTCGCCACTATAAAAATGATGGTTTTGCCAAAAATAAACTATTTATTTTCAATGATCCCAAGTAAGCCATCACAAGATTGGTTCAGATCTCTAGACTCGTATATTTCTAAACTCCTTTGGAAAGATAAACCTTAAACATTACAAACGACCAAGGATAAAGGAGGACTAGATATGCCTAACTTTAATCACTACTTTTTAGCCAACAGGCTTCAGTTCATCTCTAGATGGTTAAAACACACCTTCTTAGATGAACTCTGGATAGATGTAGAACAGGCACTATGTAATAATCTAGAAATTTCAGACCTACCATTTTTCAGCTCAAACATCAAACGACATGAATGCTTTAAAAGCATCAACATCCGCTCTTCTCTAACTGCATGGTGGGAGTTTCTAAAAATAACAGAGTCTTCATTAATCCCATGCAAACGTACACCTATCTGGAACAATCCGGACATACTACAAAACAATAATATGATCAACTTTCCACATTGGAGTTGTAAAGGAATCAAATACTTAGAACATATATTAGAAGGAACAGAATTTATTCCATTTGACAGACTAGTTACACAATATGGGATCAACAAGAAAAGATTTTTGGAATATCAACAAATTAAATCCATTGTAAAAAAGAAATTTAATCCCAGTGAAGCTGAATTACAAACACCACCAAGTGTGGTACAATTTTTTAATCTTAAAACCCCTAAATTATTGTTTAAAATATACAGAACACTTTCTAAAATAGATGAATCAATATCCCTTCCTATTGCAAAATGGGAAGTGGATTTATCGATCAGCTTAGACCAAAACCTTTGGTCTCGGATATGTTTAAAAACCTTTCAATGGATCAGAAATCCCAATTTGCAATTAATACAATACAAAATATTACATAGAGTGCACTATACTGGTCATAGGATGTTCAAGATGGGCTATACGTCTTCTAACAACTGCTCACACTGTCTGGGGGTGCTCCGCCCATGGGCTGGGACTCTGGCTGGGCCTTGGGGCCTTGGGTCCTGGTTGTTGTGTCACCGGGGTGGTGGGCGGGTGGGTGCATGGGGGCTCAGCCCCGGCGCAGGGGACCTCTGGTACATCGGCCCAACTGCAGGGCTCTCTAACTGGTGGGGAGGCTGTTACATTGCAGGAGGTCTCCTCTCTACAGGAGCTCACTCTGCAGGTGGGGGAGAGATATTGGAAAGGTGGAGAATGACTCAACCTGGGTGTCTATTGTCTTGTGAAGTCTGGGAGAAGATTGGATGATGGGGTGGGTGCAGTTTTCTCTGCAGTGGGGTCAAGTGGGCTGCCCCAGACTCTGTGGGGCGGGGTGGTGCTGCTGCTGAGGGCCCCGGTCCAGATGGGCCTGGGCCCCCTTGCCCTGGTGGGTTCCAGAGTATGGGGGTGCCTACTGGGGTCAGCGGGGGAGCTGGCCCCAGGGAGGGGCCGCTTGCCCCTCCCTTTCTTCCCTCCCCATCCTCAGCTGCCTCCCTCTTCCCGCTCCACCACACCCACACACACGCAGGGCTTGGGGTGCAGGTGTGTCACCAGGGTGCAGGGGAGGCACTTCCCCCTGCTGCGTCCCCTTCTGGCCGCCTGTGCCTCAATTTTATTCCGCAACCTAGACATCCACATTACTCACACTCTCATAACACATACATATAGGGCCTTGGGGGTGGGCACGTTATACAGCGTCCAGAGGATGGTCTGTGTATTCAAACCCACCTCTGGCGCTGGTGCCCTATCCTCAATTTTAAATACATATAGACACTGAGGGTTTTCGGGAGGAGCCGTGCTGCTCTCTGGCAAGAAGCATGATGCCCTCTTGTGTTTTAAATGCACTTTAGAACAGCACGCAGCAAAACAACATATGAGCGGGCGGAGGGAGGTTTGGGGTCTTCACTCACCTCTGTTGTGTTAACCGTCAGGGCTGGGGGGCTGGGAGGAGGTGCTGGCCGTAGGATTGGGGTCTGGGGGCCTCCCTGCTACTGCAAATAAGGAGGCGGTCTGCTTTCCTCCACCCAATAGAGAGAAGGGTTACATCTCCTGGGTCCGGGTACGGTTTGCCCCTCTGGGGGCAGGAGTACCCGGACCTGGGATATAGAGTATGTTTGGGGAGTGTGAATGTGTGTACAGTGTCT
Source organism: Oreochromis aureus (assembly GCF_013358895.1). Classification (NCBI taxonomy): domain Eukaryota; kingdom Metazoa; phylum Chordata; class Actinopteri; order Cichliformes; family Cichlidae; genus Oreochromis; species Oreochromis aureus. Next base: position 10,317,891 of record NC_052955.1, on the reverse strand, counting down.
ATTTGTGTCTGTCTCCACGTCGGGTGAGTGCCGAGTATTTGTTTGTGTATATGGGGGTGGGAATGCACGTTTGTGTCTCCGTGCGCCTGTTCATCTGTGTCTATATGTCAGCTTGGGTCTTAGACTTCACCTCTCTGGGAACATCTCAGGCTCTCCAAGGTATGGAGGCCTATCTCCCCTCACCACACTCCCTGCCAGTGGCTGATTCCCTCAGATGTTGGTTTGTTGGTGGTTCTTGGTGTCTGGGGCTGAGCGCTCATGTATGTACTGGCTCACTCCCGTTGGCCGATTGGCGGGGCCTGGCGCCTGTGGCCCGGCTGGGCCCTTTCCGGGGGGTGGGGTGCCCGCAGGCCTCTGGGCCTGAGGCCCGGTCCTCTCTGGCACAGCTGGCTGCCAGCAGAGCCCACGGGCACGTCACTGCAACCCCCTCTGGCCTCTGCTCCGTGGCTGCTGGGTGACCTCTCGTTTGGGGCTCTCCTCAGCTCTTCCCAGGAGGGTGGCACGGTTACCCCCCAGTGGTCGTCCTTGGGTCCTCGTATTCTGCGGCCTCTGGATGTCTGGGGCCTGGATCTCCTCCATACCTGCTTCATGCCCTGGGGGACGGGGCTATGGCTCCTCACACTCCCTAGCAGATCATTACATGGAGAAACCTTTTGAATACAAGCGTGTGGATCGGCACGCGGGTTTTCACAGACACAAGCTACACCTTTCTTGGTTGCTACCTCAAAGCACATTGTGTGCTGTCGATCTTGCGTACTGCACAATGACATGTAATATTTAGTATCTACCGTTATCTACTGTTAGCTAGTTTATTGTGATGGTGTTGTATTTATTATGTTGCTCTGTTTTGTTTGTTTTCTTGTCTGTTTTTTCTTATCCCTATACAGGTGATCCAGGTGTTTTGTTTGTTTTTCTTTTGGTTTTTTCTCTCTTCCCCCCTTTCTCACCATCTCTTCTCCCCTCTATTTTTCTTTCTCTCCCTCTCTTTCTTTCATTTTTTCTCCCTGTCCTATCCCCCAGTCATGTCTGTCCCGTCTGTAACAACTGAAAAATCAAATCAAATAAATACATAATTATAATAAAGGTCAATCAAATGGACCAATATGGCAAGGCCATGATGATCCAATTGGTAAAGTAAATCCGCTTGGCATCTTTCTTGGCCTTCAGACAACAATTCTGATGGCTAAAGATCCAAACGGGACAGGCAAAAAAAGAAAGAAAAAAAATTAATTAATGACATATCAACTTATTTAATGCAGTTGAGTGCAGTTTAATTTAATTCACTCCATCCAACCCATACAAATTACGTTAGTCCAAGAAAAATACTTAATGCTAAAAGAAAGGCATTTAGAATAGAATAGAATAGAATTCATTAATGTGGAAATCCTTTCTATCATTATTTTAAGTTAATTTAGAGGTATTTTAAATCAAACTAAAAATTATCATGAGAGTAAACCCTGCTTGTCATAAAAGTTGCCACATTTGATCAGGAATAGCAAAAAGTGTTCTCACAGTCATCTATGGGGTTCAGCTGGACATGTGTAATAACTAACTAACAAGTAAACCAAGCCTTGGCCTTCTTAAAAATGTGGGCTTAAGCACAGTTAAGTAAGACTTGGGTATGGAATTTATATAGTGTGACTGCTAGCTGTGCCCAAGTACAGATCCTCAATGCTTCCTCAAGAACAGCTACTTCTGTAAACATTTTTTAAGTAATTTACAAATTTGTTAAAAAAAAAAAATCACAATTTCTCCTATTAAGAAAAAAAACATAGATAAAATCATACATTTTCAAAAGCATGTTATGTGTATAAGCGAGGCTGTATATAAGTCTTTAAAAATCTGCCACAATAGTGTCTTTGTGTCTGATCTTATTGCATATCTGTGTAGAAGTTTCCTTTTCAGAGTGAAAAATTATGGGAGGAGTCTGTATATAAACATGATTTACTAATGTCTGTTGGAGGGAATTTAATGCATATTAGGCTGAATATATCATCAAAAACATGTCTTCTTTTGTCAATGTAGCTGTAAGAGTTGCTGCTAGCAGTGCTAAGGTATTTGGAATGAGAGGGGGATGTTACCAATACAAGCAAGCATTTTCTTTTACTAGGTGTGTGTTTTATGTCTCTCTGATATAGGATCATTTAACAAACCAAACTGAAATGTCTGTCAAAATACAGCAGTCCACTAGCTTAGCTATCTCAACTATGTTAGGCTGGTGTTGGAGCCATTCATTCATTTTGATCATTTTTGAAATGTTATAAAAACTGATTGTTGCTTTCAGGTATTAAATAGTATCCTTGGATTCCAAACACCTGATCAGACATTACTGAAGGTCTGGAAACAAACAAAAGAATTATTGAGGCAGTTCAAATAAATCATTACTAAAGTTGGTTAGTTTTTGTTGAATAAAAAGTTAAGGTAAGGCAAATATCTTTTGTTAAACCCACAAAATAGAATAATTCTCACTTCTGTCTCAGTCCAGGTGAATGGTGTTTCAACCATTTTGTGACAAAATGTTCAGAAAATATGCACCAATGTAAAGTAAGGCTATTACTGTTTTTATCCTTAAAAAAGCACACTCAGTTCGCAGGATTTTAGTCATATGTGTGAAACTTTTTCAAAATCTTAAAGAGCTTATGTTTAATTTCTTTTGTTCTAAGACAGTACACAAAAGGATTTACAAGACATGGACCGAGGACTGCACCAATTACTAAACCTTGGCGTTCCTCAAGAGTTAATACCACGCCAAACCTGGTGAAGATAATGTGAACAAATGCAGGACAGTAATGAAGAATTACACAAATTAAGTGACTCACAAGAGTGCTCCCCATTTTCTTTTTTTCATTATTTGAAGATAATTTTACAAAAAGTAAGATTCCACAATATGAAAGAGAAATGAAAACGAAAGTGAAAAATAAAATAAAAAACATTATTATGGCAGCTTCATTGAAATATTTCTCTGGGTTAACACAGGTTGTTCTTATTATAGCAGCAAAGTCACAGAAGCTGTATATCAGCCTTGAACTGCAGTGTGGGAGGGGGACAACTGTTGCAGGCATATAACACATAAAACACCAGTTAACAAACCACAAGATAAATGTAAGAACAAGAACACGTGTGTTTGTTAAATAACTGTGATACTGGAAAGGATAAATTATTGCAATGAATCTATCCAATGCCATAAATGCTAAAACAAACGACTCCATTGATGTTCCCAAAGTGAAAGCACACATTTGAATTAAACACTCCACATAGGATACAGTATTAACACCTGCAAGTAGAACCCCAATCATTGTTGGACTGCAACTGGAGGTGTACACTATATCAACAACAGCAAGGTTGCAAATCATAAGGTACATTGGTTTATGTAATCTCTTGTCAGAAATAATAAACATAATATTTGCCATATTGGCAAGAACAGCAAGAAGATAGATTATTAGTATAACCACACCAACAGCAATAGGTCTACTGAGCGTGTCAAAACCACCTATAATAAAGTGTGTTACATTGATTGAAGCATTCTGTGAAGACATATTGTTTTGAAAGTTGAAGAAGAAGAAGGAAAAAAGCAAAGCAAATATGGAGAAAGTACGTGGTAAATCTTTATAAGACTTCACAAACACCTCTGAGCTCAGTCAAACACCTTTGCTTTTACTGGCCAATATTTAAACTTTCCATTTTAAGGCTTTGAAAGAACCGTAAGTTTCAATTGGACACCTCCCTCTTCCAATCAAATTAGACATAAGAATGTGAAATATCTTTATTGCATCAGATATTGCAAAAAGATGATATCATCCCCTCAATGGCAGGATAAAAGTCGAAAAGGTAATGCTCACATGATCACAATAACCCAGTGGTTCCCAAACTTTTTGGCACAATAAAGTTGGATTGGAAGTAAATGTTCACATGCTTACAATAACCTTCATTTTGTTTTCAGCAGACTATTTAAATCAATACAAAAAAAAACAAAAAACAAAAGACAAAAGCACAAAATGAAAGAAATCAAGGTTCATGTTAAAAGTGTCCAGCTACAACACTGCACCCTCTTCATGGCTAGGATGGAGCTAATATTAGCAGGAAGTCAAAGTATTTTATTCCATTTTCTGGAGAAGAAAAAGTGTTACAAAACTTTTAGGTAGCTTTTATAGTGAAACTTGGGTCTATGTAGCTATATCTTTTTTCTAGTAAACACCTTTAAAGAGTAGTTATGTGCTGGAACTTTCACAGATGCAGAAGATGGAGAGCCACCTTTATAAAGTAACTTTGTGTCATGTTAACAAATTATTTGTGCCACTCAAAAAAATTAATTACTGTCTGCTATAAAGGAGAACATCACAAGCCTGATACCTGCAGGTCTGACAGCAGCAGGCAGGGGCGGACTGGGCATCTGTGGATTCTGGAGCATCACAGAACGACCGGTACTCCAGGAAGGCCAGCGGGCTGGCCCACCACTCTCCACGCATGCTTTCAACACCTGTTTTTTTTGTCCCACTAATCTCTTTCACACTCCAGTACTCTAGGGGGCAGCACTGCAGATCTAAGTGGGATGCCAGCTGCATTGGCTGTGGCCAACAGGCAAGGACAAGAAGAAGTGGAGTAGGAGGCAAAGACGGTGGAAAGAAAAGATGCAAAACACGGCTGCACGTAAAAAAAGGAAAGAAAAGGGTGGGGCTGAGAAGGCAAGAGAAAAAAAATTGCGGGCATTAGAAGCTGAAGCCTCTAAATGTCACAGACTAACCGACATATTTAGCAGCACAGCTAGCAGCAGCACCTTGCAGCGGGTTCACAGGTTCACAAGTATTTTCTGACCCATGCTGCACTCTATACCGACTTGGCCCTTCTTGATCCAAGAAACTTTGCTGAAGTGGCATCAGGTACTCTGCCTGATTCGGCATTTCAAGAACTTAGCAAATGCCTGCTCAGGTTTGACAGCAGAGCAACAGCTGTCAATTTGCAGTCTGAGTTAAAGTGTCTGCCAGCTCAGTGGCCACGGCTTAAAATGTCTGCACTTGAAGAGTACAAGGTCAGGATGGTAGGGGTTGGCTGTGATGATTGATTGATTGTTAATTGATTGATTGTTAATCTATTTCAAACATGTAAACAATATACAGGTACATTTAGAAAAGAAAATAAGAGAGAAAAAAAATACTATACAAAAGTCAGTACATTTCAATATTGCTACCTTTCTGATTCATTTACATGTTGAAAGGGAACACTTATTTAATCCCACCCCTTTGCCATAAGTTATCAGTTAATATTTAGTCAGCTTCCTTACTGATATAACCTGTAATAAAAATAGTGAACAGATTTCTGATATACTATATACTATAATATCACATCATGAATTTTTTTAAATAGAGACATTAACTTAATTTCAATATTTTCCCTTTCTTTATTTTTTGAGAAGATCATATTTTTATAACTCTTTTTGAACTGTTTTATGTTTGGACATTGCTTTAATTCCATATTCAGACTGTTCCACAGTTTTACTCCATGAACAGACACACAAAAGGTTTTTCTTGTAGTACGTACCTTCCCTGTTTTGAAGTTACAAAAACCCCTTAAATTATAACTTCCTTCTTTCAAAAAAAAACCCAGCAAGAACACCGGGAAGCATTCATGCTTATGACTACAGAGAAAGACATACTCATGTCCCTTGACAATGACTTGGTCATAGACAGAGTTGCAGAAAAAGCGACCTGTTGAAGAAAATACTTATCCCCCAACATTGAGTAAGGTGAGTATTAAAGTTAACCTGCATACTAAAACCTCTTTACTTTGTGATTTATCATAACTCATACAGTACTATGTGTTGTGTGTTTCAGATAACCGTTATGTTTTGGTTCACCCAGAGGCACTGCAGTATGTTGAGACCTCCATTTCTATGTGAGTATTCAAGTTAATCTATAATAATATACTTTCAATACAACATCTAGTCAACATCAGGACTGTTGCTATAATTTTGATGGTTTGATAGCATAAGCCACAATTAAAGTCTTGTAACACTCATGCCAAGCATTATTATTGCCGAGTTTCCACAGGCCGATTGCTTTGGGCCGGGTCCAGTCAAAGTTCAGGGCTGTTTTTTAGTCCCAGTCCCTCCCTGTCTACAGAAATGCTATTGTCGCTAGGTGTAAGTGGTGGAGCTGCAGTTATGTTAAAATTCACGTCTTAATGACATGATTGACAGGCTCAAACGTTTGTACCGAATGTTTAGCATCGCCCCAACCTGCACTTATGAGCTTCAGCCTTTTGAGTTTCACAGTGAAAACACCACTGACCAAAGAGATGCAAATCAAACCACTGAATACGGACAACCCCCAACAAGTGTTCCAGCACCAGCTGTAAATGAATCTGTTCATGAATTAACCTGCAAAACATATACTGAGCAGACACGGAAAACTGTGACTGACACTTTAACCACTGAAGTGACATCATCCAGAGTAGATTGTTCCAATGAGACAGATGCTGCTGAGACGAACAATCGTCTTTCTGATTATTTTGAAAATGAGACCTCTGCAAATTCTGTGATAGAAACTCAGGTAACATCAGATTTTGTTCCTCAGAATGAGTCAAACACTGCCTCATGTTCAACTAAGACAACACAGGAACTCTCACATAACCTGTTGAAACGTAATAAACACCGAAGGCAAAAAATGAGGAGAAGATTATTTTTTTTTAAATTATTTTATTTTCAGTCACAGCAGCATGTTGATAACAAAACTTTGAACATACAGTAGTTTGCTGTTCAGTATTTACAATACCCCAAAAGATAACAGAAAGAGAGAAGGAAAACAAACAAACAAACCAAAGAAACCCCTACAAAACAAAACAAAACCAAAAACAAACAAACAACAACAAACACAAGTATAAAAATAAAATGTTTAAGGGACATTCAGTGTACAGTTAACTATGATAGTAATATAGAGATATGGTATCCGGTCATGATAAGGTGGTCATTTTAAATGTTTCCATGTACATCAGGAATGGCTGCCATGCTTTAAGAAATTTGGTGGTTGAACCTGCCAGTGTATACCTCATCTTTTCTAAATGCAAAAACCTCATGAGCTCTGCAAGCCACTGTTCATGTGTGGGAGGAGCTTCCATCTTAAAAGTATAAGGTGCCTTGCAATAAGTGAAGCAAAGGCAGTAGAATTCGAATAGTATTTTGGCAAAGTGATGTTTTGAGGTATCACCCCAAAGATAGACGTTAGAGCAGAAGGATCATATTTAACGTTATACATCTCTGAAAGGGTGTTAAATATAGACACCCTGTCAAGTTGAGGTGTGAGAGACCGGTGAGTGAACAGCTGAACATAATTGCACTAACGATACACAGGTACACAGGCTGAAACAGGAAACAGGAAGTGAAAAACATGGAAGTGGCAAAATAAACTGAACATGACAAAACAGAAAACACTGGGTCAACGACCCAGGAAACCTGACACACCCAATAGTTATGAAGTTTGGGGCATGTCTGCTATGAAGGAGCAACCTCTGTTGTACATCTGGGGGGTCAGCTCCTGGATAGAATTTGGCTAACTTTTCCTTGGAGATATGTAATCGGTGTAGGACCTTGAATTGGAGGAGCCCGTGCCTGGCACATATCGAAGAAGAGTGTACCCTATGGAGAAAAGATTGCCAGAGTTCATCTGTTATAGTCATCCCAAGGTCTTTCTCCCACTGTATTTTAAGGATGGAGAGAGAAGGACATTGAAGATCTAATAATGTAGCATAGATTTCTTTAATCGCCCCTCTCTTACGAATGTTTATATTAATAATTTTATCCAAAGAAGTTTCCTCAGGTAGTTCCGGAAATGAAGGAAATCGACTCTTTACAAAGTGGCGAATTTGTAAATAGCGGAAAAAATGTTGCCGAGGACCATTAAACTGCTTCAGGAGCTGCGTGAATGAGGCAAAAATTCCATCTACAAAAAGGTCTTTGATATTTCTAAGTCCATTACTTTCCCATATTTTAAAGGCAGAGTCCATCATGGAGGGTGGGAACATATGATTTGAGCTGATATGTCCTTTAATTGACATTAAGTGTAACCCAAACCTTTTCTTACATTGCACCCAGATTCTGAGCGAGTCATACAACAAAGGGTTATGTTTATAGGTGTATAGTTCTAATGGGAGAGCTGAACTCAACAAAGCTGATAGGCATGTTTTGCCACAATTGGGTGACTCAATTTGGAGCTAAGCTGGAGTCTCTGCAGTAAACTTACTCATCCAGTACAGCATATTTTGAATATTTGCTGCCCAATAATAAGACTGAAAGTTTGGCAAGGCTAATCCACCCATTGGCCTAGTTCTCTGCATGAAATCTTTACAAATTCGTGGACTTTTGCCATTCCAAATAAATGCAGAGATATGCTTATTCTGTGTTATAAAATACTTATTGGGTAAGTAGCATGGGATACATTGAAATAAATAAAGGAACTTGGGTAGTATGTTCATTGTGATAGAACTGATGCAGCCAATTAATGACAGAGGTAAATTGTTCCATCTCTGAAGATCTGTCTCAGTATTCTTAAGCAGCGGGACAAAGTTTCTTTCATAAAGACCTTTGTATGAGTGGGTAACCTTAACCCCCAGATAGGCCACATACACTGATCTAACTTTAAATTGAAAATCTGAAAATGAAATCTTCCTGGCTATAGAGTTGACACAGAGAAGTTCATTTTTACGCAGGTTCAACTTGTAACCTGAAATTGTCATGGCTCCGTGTGCGGGCGGGTGGAGATGTGGATCCAAGTGCAGGACTCTGAGACGGAAATGTAACTGAAAACCACAGCTTTATTGCTGGCACCCAAAAAACAGAAACCAAACATGAAACACGGACTGGAACACACAGGCATGGGCTGACGGTGCGACGCGACACACGGTGCACGGGAAAACACAGGGCTTAAATACACGGGGTAGTAATGAGGGAATGGGCAACAGAAGGCAGACACAGCTGGGAGAGATCAGGGCTGACGAGGCGGGGAACAAAGCTGCACACTCTAACATGAGGCACACTCCTTCAAAACAAAACAGGAAACCATAAACCACTAAACAAGGACGCAGACTGAGAGGCAGAATATAACACATGGAACTCTAAATAATCATCATCATCATCACTACAAGAGAATAAGAAAACAATCCATAATACAAAATTAAACCAAAATATAAGAAACACAGATTCCCGACAAAGCACCAGAGAACCAAAGAATAATCCATCATCCAAAAATAAACCAAAACATAACGACTCAAAATACTGGGTCCAACGGACCCAGAACCGTGACAGTACCCCCTCTAAGGGCTGGCTCCCGACAGCCCCAAACAAAAGCACAACAAAAGCACCAAGCCAGGGCGGGTGGAGGGGGTCCAGGATGGAGGGACAGAAACCAAACACAACACAAGTAGCGCTAGTCCAGAAATACATGAATAATGCAAAACAAACTACACAGGGTCAACCCATGAGTCCACATGTCAAAAAGTTCAGGGAGCTGACTGCTCAAAACATCCAGAGACCAGTTCTGGACCAGCTGCCTGAAGGCCGCAGCGGCACGGACACAGTTCAGGCGGCCGACTGCAATGGCGGCGACGGGCAGACAGTTCCGGGGCCGGCGTGCACACGGCAACGGGCGCTGGCAAAACCCTTCAGGAGGCCGGCCACTTGGAAGGCAGTGGCGGCGATGGGCAAACAGTTCGGGCCGACCGTGCACACGGCAACGGTGGCCACTGAGCAGATCCGGGTCGGCTGCAATGCCAGCAGCGGCGATCTCCCTCCGGAGGCCGACCTCGACGGCCATGACGCCAACTTAGAGGCCTGGAAAACGGCCGGCAGAGGCGAGGCGGAGCAGAAGCTGAACCTGACAGCAGCGAGACGGCTGCGGAACCTGACGGCAGCGAGACGGCTGCGGAACCTGACGGCAGCGAGACGGCTGCGGAACCTGACGGCAGCGAGACGGCTGCAGGCGTGGATGAAGCTGCAGGCGTGGATGAAGCTGCAGGCGTGGATGAAGCTGCAGGCGTGGATGAAGCTGCGGCTGCAGGCGTGGATGAGGCTGCGGCTGCAGGCGTGGATGAGGCTGCGGCTGCAGGCGTGGATGAAGACACGGGGGCCGGACCTGACGGCAGCGGGACGGCTGCGGACCCTGACGGCAGCGAGACGGCTGCGGACCCTGACGGCAGCGAGACCGCTGCAGGCGTGGATGAAGCTGCAGGCGTGGATGAAGCTGCAGGCGTGGATGAAGACACGGGGGCCGGACCTGACGGCAGCGAGACGGCTGCGGACCCTGACGGCAGCGAGACGGCTGCGGAACCTGACGGCAGCGAGACCGCTGCAGGCGTGGATGAAGCTGCAGGCGTGGATGAAGCTGCAGGCGTGGATGAAGCTGCGGCTGCAGGCGTGGATGAGGCTGCGGCTGCAGGTGTGGATGAGGCTGCGGCTGCAGGCGTGGATGAAGACACGGGGCCGGACCTGACGGCAGCGAGACGGCTGCGGACCCTGACGGCAGCGAGACGGCTGCGGAACCTGACGGCAGCGAGACCGCTGCAGGCGTGGATGAAGCTGCAGGCGTGGATGAAGCTGCGGCTGCAGGCGTGGATGAGGCTGCGGCTGCAGGCGTGGATGAAGACACGGGGGCCGGACCTGACGGCAGCGAGACGGCTGCGGACCCTGACGGCAGCGAGACGGCTGCAGACCCTGATGGCAGCGAGACGGCTGCAGGCGTGGATGAAGCTGCAGGCGTGGATGCGGCTGCAGGCGTGGATGCGGCTGCGGCTGCAGGCGTGGATGAAGACATGGGGGCCAGACCTGACGGCAGCGGGACGGCTGCGGACCCTGACGGCAGCGGGACGGCTGCGGACCCTGACGGCAGCGAGACGGCTGCGGACCCTGACGGCAGCGAGACGGCTGCGGACCCTGACGGCAGCGAGACGGCTGCAGGCGTGGATGAAGCTGCAGGCGTGGATGCGGCTGCAGGCGTGGATGCGGCTGCAGGCGTGGATGCGGCTGCAGGCGTGGATGAAGCTGCGGCTGCAGGCGAGGATGAAGCTGCGGCTGCAGGCGGCGATGATGATGATGATGAGGCTGCAGGCGGCGATACAGGTGGTGGCTGAACGGTCCTCCCAGAACCGTCAGCAGATGTGAGGAGGTGCTGGCTGGGTCCTCCAGGACCCTCAGCTAACGAGGTGTGGTGCTGGGTGGGCTCCTCGGACCCACCAGCAGACGACACAGGAGCCTGGACGGGCGACTCGGGCCCTCCAGCTGACGAGGCAGGATGCTGGCTGGGTTCTCCTGGACCCCCAGCTGACAACACTTGAGGCTGGACGGGCGCCTCGGGCCCTCCAGCCGGAGTAGACGCAGGGCCAGAGGCAATAGGGACCCCTGACTGAGGGTGAAGATGAGTGAGTGACTGAGCAGTTGACAAGGCTAATGATTCCCCCACTAACTGAGCTGCTGACTGGGTTATGGACTGTAATAAAGTCTGCAGAAAGTCTGATTGAGGTAGCGAATGAGCTATCGGCAGTGGGGGTGAAGACTGAGCTATGGGTGACTGAATTTGAGAAAAAAGTGGTGGTGGAGTTGGTGACTGGGCTACAGGTGGCTGCTGAGCAACGAACAGTGGACACTGGGCTACGGGTGGCTGCTGATCGGCTAGCTGGACTGAAGGTGGCTGCTGATCGGCTAGCTGGACTGAAGGTAGCTGCTGATCGGCTAGCTGGACTGAAGGTGGCTGCTGATCGGCTAGCTGGACTGAAGGTGGCTGCTGATCGGCTAGCTGGACTGAAGGTGTGGAAACGAAAACTGCACTAGTCCGTACTACAGGAGAGAATGGAAGTGTGGTTGGGTGATGGTGGCGAGGGTTGCATCTCTTCTTCAAGGATGGATCAAACGATTTGGCGATAAACCTTGGCAAAAAATGCTGCTGTCGTTGAGAGCACCAAGTGGCGAGGGCCTCCAGGAGAACAACTGAATCCCCTTTCCCTGGGCCGCCCATGCCAAACAGTTCAAAACTTAGCCTCGCTTATATTTAGAAAACTGACAGTGGAGGCAGTGGACGACAAAAAATTATCAAAAAATACTACCTCCAGGTGCCTCTTGTAGGGGCTTGCGGCGTGGGCTATCCTCCAACAATAATCCCATAGGTGCGCGAGATTCTCTCCCTCAGAGGCGAAACGTGAGTCCGCTGGATCCATTACTGGTCGCGTCGTTCTGTCACGGCTCCGTGTGCGGGCGGGTGGAGATGTGGATCCAAGTGCAGGACTCTGAGACGGAAATGTAACTGAAAACCACAGCTTTATTGCTGGCACCCAAAAACAGAAACCAAACATGAAACACGGACTGGAACACACAGGCATGGGCTGACGGTACGACGCGACACCGGTGCAATGGGAAAACACAGGGCTTAAATACACGGGGGTAGTAATGAGGGAATGGGCAACAGAAGGCAGACACAGCTGGGAGAGATCAGGGCTGACGAGGCGGGGAGCAAAGCTGCACACTCTAACATGAGGCACACTCCTTCAAAACAAAACAGGAAACCATAAACCACTAAACAAGGACGCAGACTGAGAGGCAGAATATAACACATGGAACTCTAAATAATCATCATCATCATCACTACAAGAGAATAAGAAAACAATCCATAATACAAAATTAAACCAAAATATAAGAAACACAGATTCCCGACAAAGCACCAGAGAACCAAAGAATAATCCATCATCCAAAAATAAACCAAAACATAACGACTCAAAATACTGGGTCCAACGGACCCAGAACCGTGACAGAAATATTGCCAAAACATTCAAAAATGCCAAGAGCACGGGGAAGAGAACATAAAGGCTTTGACATATACAGCAGGAGATCGTCAGCATATAAGGATATTTTGTGCTCCTGGTCAGCTCTGAAGATGCCCTTAATGCAATTGTCAGCTCACACCTTAATCGCCAATGGTTCAATTGATAACGCAAAAAGAAGAGGGGATAAGGGACATCCCTTGTCTCGTACCACGGAGAAGTGGGAAATAAGTAGAGAATAACGAATTTGTTCTAACACGTGCCATAGGTGAGGAGTAAAGTAACTGAATCCATGAAATGAAATTAGGGCCAAATCCAAATTTATTTAGAGTATAAAACAGATAATCCCACTCCACCTGGTCAAATGCCTTCTCAGCATCGAGTAATAAGGCAATTTCAGGGGCTGTAGTTGACTTGGTGTGTAATATGTTTAAAAACCTGCGCAGGTTGAAAAAACCATGCCTACCCTTCACGAAACCTGTCTGATCGGGAGAAATTCACAACGGTAGATATTGCTCTAACCTGAGAGCAAGTGTTTTTGACAGTATTTTTAAATCTACATTTAAGAGTGATATAAGACGATATGATGAACACTCTAGTGGATCCTTATTTGGCTTCAGTAGGAGTGAGATGGTTGCTTGTCGAAGCGTTAGGGGAAGACATTTTGAAACAAATGACTCAATGAACATGTCTCGTAATAAAGGTGATGAATTGTCTTTAAAGGTCTTGAAAAGTTCAACCGGATACCCATCCGGACCCGGGGAGTTGCCATTCTGCATTGAGCTAATCGCCAATTTAATTTCATCCACTGTAATTTGCTCCTCCAATTGGTCTCTGAATGCCGAGGTTAAAGTCGGAACTGTCATTCCATCAAAAAAAGCCTCAAACAATTCAGAAAAAAAGGAATATTGTTTAGTGGAGGGGTAGAGAAATTGCCACGCATCAACAGCCCCATAGGTTTGTAAATGTGACTGTAATGCTAATGAGAATTTAGGGAGTGAAAGTCTTTTATTTGAGGAGCGATCTAGTACTGGATCCATAACAGTATTCATGTCTCCTCCAAGGATCAATTGGTGTGTATTAATCTGTGGAAGGGAATTAAGAAGGTCATTGAAAAATGCTGAGTCATTCCAATTCGGAGCATATACGTTTGCTAAAATAAGTGAAGTATTAAACAGGGATCCTGTCACAACTCCATAGCGACCATTTGGGTCAGCTATTGTGTGAGAGACTATAAATGGTGTATTCTTATTGATCAAAATTGCTGCGCCTCTGGCTTTACCACTGACTTTGAAATGAAAAATTTGCCCAACCCAATTTCGTCTTAATCTGGCATGATCTTTATTCTTAAGGTGTGTTTCTTGAAGAAAGGCTACATGTACTTTAAGATAAAGAAGATGAGAGTACCTTATTTCATTTCACTGGGTGGTTCAATCCCTTCACATTCAAACTAATAAAGTTAACATGGCAGCCACAGCAGTTGAAGTGTCATCAACAGAAGTCATCACCATATAAGTACATGATGAAAAAGGCGGTCCCAATCGCAAATACCAATTCTATCATGGGTGTACACTGAAATGCTGTTGTTAACAATGATCTGAGCAAATAATATACAACAAAAACGAGAAAAAAAAACAAAAAAACAAAAGAAAAAATAGATAAATCCCTCCCACCCACTTCTCCGTGTTCAGTGTTGTCCCCAAACGACACACACCAATTTCCCAAAGCTCCACTGTTTCTATTAAGAGTCCCATTCACCTTATTCATAACCACAGCCCCACATAAGTAGAAGCATCTGAACTATGAATCACACATGTAGTCCAAAATATATTCAAGTTAGAAAGTCACAAAGTCCAACATAATAGAGTAAAATAATTAAGAGAAGGAAAGAGAAAAAACTCCTACGTCAAATTTACCTGTAACCAAAAACCGGACCTGTTTCACTTCTCATCAAAGCTGACCCCGGAGTCCCTTTTAAGTGACAAGCACTGGAATATAGTTAACCTCCCAGGAAACAAGGGCAAACTCACCAACATCTGAGATTTCTAAATGAACCTTGAACATGAAACTAAGCTAAACCACAGATCGTCCGTTTATTGATTGACAAAAATATAGTCACGTTGGTATGAAAGTCCCGGGCGTTCTTATGTAATGTCATTCGGGAGATGACTCAATCTTGGAGTCAATGAAATCTTTCACTGCTTTAAGAGAGTCGAATACCTGTGTTTCTCCATTAAATGAGATCTGAAGCCGAGCAGGATAAAGAAGACCGTAGCGAACTCCATCTTTTTTCCGTAGTAGTCCCTTTACCTCACTGAAAGCAGCCCGGCGTCTGGCCTGGTCAGCGTTGTAGTCAGGAAAATGAAGATCTGCTTCCCTTGAAACTCCAGCTGGCCTTTTTGTCTGGCTAAGCACTGTATCCGTTCCTTCTCCTGGTAGTAGTGGATACGGACAATGAACGGCCGCAGTCACTATCCCTCCGTGGGGAGCCCAACCGCTGCCCGGAGAGCTCTGTCCAGGATCGGAGCCTGCTCCAAACCGCCGGGACCACCCAGTGCAACGTGCAACACATCAGCAACAAATTTAGTGGGATTCCGTTGTTTGGCTCCCTCAGGCACTCCTAATATACGCAAGTTGCATCGTCTTCCCCAATTCTCCAAGTCGTCCGTTTTCAGCAGTAACTTCTTGTATTGGTTACTCAGATCTGCGAAACATGTCTCCGTAACTTCTAGCCGCTTATCCAGATTATTCAGGCCTTCTTCGTGTTCGCCGAACTTCTCAGTACATTCGCCAAGAGCGGTTTGGATGGGCAAAATGGCTCATTTAATTTCCTCCCGTAGGTTGCCATTTTCCTCTTGAATCACTTCTTTGAGAATATTGCGAAAAGCTAGCAGTGTCGCCGGATCAACGGTAGTTTTGCTAGCGGTTTCTAAACAGCTAGCCTGTGCTCCTTTAGCAGACTGCTTAGGAGGCATTTCACTTTGAGATAAGCCAAAAAGACAGAAAAAACAACAGCTAAAACAATGCTGACTTTCCTAATAGAGCTTAAGGCAGTGGTTCCCAAACTTTTTTTCCCAGGCCCCTTTTTTACAAGAAAAATGTTCGCGCCCCCGCACAAACACATCCTCCAAACACACACCCCATATTTTGTTTACAAACTCCATTGCGGTTTATTTCACACCTCAAACATTTAGTAAACAATTAAGCAAATACAAGTAAACGGCAATAAATTACAGGCAGTAATAAACACTACTACTAGTAACACTACTAACTCTTTTACGCTACGTCCACACCTCTGCGGTATTTTTGAAAACTCAGCTGTTTCTATGCGTTTGGGCTTTTCGTCAACACGTAAACGGCGTTATGCGATTCACCGCGGAGATTATTTAAAACTCCTTTTTGCGTTTACGTGGACGAGGATTACAGAGTTCGTCACGCATAACGTCAAAAGTATGTGGCTCCTTTCACGTCATGCTGTGCGCCACATTATTGTTTACATGAGATGAATTGCAGAATGGCAGATAGAGACAAAATACTGTTAATCTGACTATCTTCAGGTTTTACACGCTTACATACACACACGCAGTTACTGTCCCTCCATTTAGAAAGGCAGAGGCGTCACTGTGTAATTATTTTACGAGTAGTTGTTTTTTTCCTGTGTAATAATATTCAACATTGCTATCAATACATTTTCAAAAATGCCTCTCTGTGCAAAATGGGTTTAAACACATAAACAGCTGTGGGATACTGTTTGTCCGTGATTTGAACCGGGGAACAAATTACGGCAGGATCAGCTTGATATTATTTGTATCTCACTGTAACTTTACTGCATAAAGAGCTAACATGTCCAAAAATGTCAGGAGTAGTTAGTTATTACAAGAAGTGTTTGTGAACTAAAAATCAAGAATGTGGGATACTGTTTGTCCGTGATTTGGAGAGCCCAGCGCATGCTCCCCGGACGCAGGGAAACTAATTTTGCAGGGGAGACCTACCTTGGCACTTGGCAGGTGAAGCCAAAGGAAGATATGCTTCACCATATTTTCTAGTCTTTGGCTTGGAAGGAAGTTGGTTTGGAAACATATTTGGCGATGCTTCATCTCCTGCTTTATGCTTGTGTGGGAGCCCCGTCAAAACCTGTCCACAGTGTCCAAGCGCTCTTTTTTTTTTTTCCTTTTCATACCGCGCCCCCCCTGCAATGGCTCTGCGCCCCCCCCCCTAGGGGGCGGGCCCCACACTTTGGGAACCTCTGGCTTAAGGAATCTCTGAATTGGGCCACAATAGGTGAACCATAAAGTAATTTAACAGATAAGTGGGACCTTGTGGTTTACGTGTGTACTCCATAACGCGCTTCCTACTGGACCCAAGGTCGAGGAGAAGATTATTGTCCCAACAAAAACTACCACAAAGGAAGGAAAATCAGAAAAAGAAAGAAAGGCAGATGTACACTTTTGATGAAAGCTTTATATGCAAGCTATATAAAGAAAGTGAAGCCTTTAAACAGAAAAAACGATCTTACATTACTAACCGTTACGGAGAAGAGAGAAAATTTCAGCAACAACACAAGGACAATATGAGGGGACGAATGAGAGAAAAATATTGAAACGGTTTTTCTTTTAGACAGATGCACAATATCAGATGTGCAATGAACATAAAAAGAAAATATCGTCAAATGCATCGACCAGCTGAAAGTTTACAGTGTCATCCAGATAACACTTTAATGAATGAGGCCGTATCTCGTTTCAGATCAAATATTAAGTCAGCACCATCTTATGTTTGTACTGTTTGTCTAAAAAGATTCTTTTCCTAATCAGGTGAAAACCTGCAAAAGAAAAAATTACTCTAAACACCAAACTGTAGCTCAGCAGTGTTAACTGGTAAATTTGTTCATGTGTATGATGAAGCATGTAATGATCACTGCAGTTTTCCTGCTGAGAGAAAAAAAAGAGTATATCTGTCACACGTGTCACAGTTCCCTAAAAAGTGGACGCATGCCAAGGCTTGTTGCTGTCAATGGTTTAGAATTGCAGGATATTCCAGCTGAACTGTGTGATCTGAATATTCTCGAGAGACATCTGATTGCCAAATGCATACCATTTGCTAAGATTATTCCACTTCCAAAGGGCAGACAAAGGTTCATACGTGGTAATGTGGTGTGTGTACCATCTGAAGTCCAAGAAAGAGTTGAATGTTTACTCAGACTCAGAAGTCATTCACAGATAATGAGGGTGAAATTGAAAAGATGACTGTGCTACAAAGGCCATCAGCTGTTCCAGACTGTCACCTGGTCTAAACTGATCTAAGCCCTGCGTAAACTGAAACAAATTCATCCACAGTACACAGACATCAATATCAGAGATGATGCATTGCTTTGTGATCCAACGTTACCTGATGATGACAGCAGTGATGAAGCCAGCATGGGAAGCGGGGATTATGATGAAGCAGATTTAATGGAAATTGACACGTATGAAAAAGATGCCCTTTTGTGTGAAACTCAGTCTGAAAGTGAACAAGATATTAATATGGTATCGTGTTAAGAACAACCAGAGGAACAAAATCCAGAGGAACCAGAAAGTGATTTGAACAATGGAGGTTTTGCTCTAGAAAGTTGTCTGCAGCCTATAGACATTTCAGAAGAGATTCTCTGTTTCACTGATAACACATATTGTATGGCTCCTGCAGAAAGAAACAATCCCGTTAGTTTTTTCAGAACTCCTCACTTGGAAGCCATGGCATTTCCTGTGCAGTTTCCTACTGGTCAGAATACACTTGATGAAAAGAGACGTCTCAAACTCACACCAAGTGCTTACTTCAAGTCCAGGCTTTTCAACATTGATGCAAGATTTTTTATAAAGATACAAATTACCTGTTTTTCTCACAGTTTGTTACTGAAATACACTTGGCTAATTCCAGCATGACAATACAGCTAAGGAAAGGTAAAACTATGACCAAAGATGGACAGAAAATCACATCAGGAATGTTAAAAAGTAAAACAGAAGTAGAGAAGCTGGTAAGAAATAAAGACGCAATCAGATTTATGCAACCACTCAGAGGAACTCCATACGGTGGCCCTGAGAGGCCAAACGGACTGCAACTTCAGAAAACACTTGCAAAAAGAAAAACGCTGCAAAAAGAAAAACACCTGCAAAAAGAAAAATGCTGCAAAAGAAAAACACCTGCAAAAAGAAAAACGCTGCAAAAAGAAAAACACTGCAAAAAGAAAACACCTGCAAAAAGAAAAACGCTGCAAAAGCACACAAAACACAACGGAAATGTTTCTGGGGAGACAATAACCCGACGGACCAGTTGCATGAACCAAAACATGTATGTATGGCTGTATCCCAATTCAGGAGCTGTGTCCAAATTCATGGGCTGCATCCTCCTGAGGACGCATTTGTAGACCGATTACGTCACAGCGACGCACCGAAGGCTGTCCAAATTCGTAGACTCCTCCGAATGCAGCCGACAAATGCGTCCTCCTTTTCCCCGAATTTGAAGGATGGTTCGGGTGTGTCCTTCGTGGCCCAACATATCCCAGAATTCATAGTGCGGCCCAGCCAAGCTCCAGTTTCCGGCAATGGCGGCCGCTACTAAGTTTTAAAATGACTCTTATTAATCTTTCTGGGTCACAAATTAAACTTTTAACATATTTTCAGGCGAGAATGTGGGTGTGTAAACTTCAAATATCTGCTCGGTTTGTCAAGATATCGCATATTTGCAGAAGTGCTTCGACGTTTTCGGTGACGTCTGTCACCCCACCAGCTCGATAGCTAGCCGGCCCAGAATTCATTGCACAGAACTTCATTCACGTAACGATGGCGGCACAAAAAGATAAACCGGGAGACAAATACACTTTTAAATGTAAGTATATGAAAATCTGGTGGTATAAAAGTTAATTTTTTATAGCAGTTATGTTGTTAGGGTTGTGAATTTGCATAGACTTGTAATATTGATTTAAACAATCTTCATAAAAAGTGTCCGTAAACTAGCTTATATGGTGGGTCCCGCGGTTTTTCATTGCCGCTTACATTTTTCCCAATCAACTTTTTTGTGATATGTTTATAGGGACCAAAGAGCAAACGGCAGACTTCATTAAAACTAGAGGAGAAAATGATCACCTCTTCACCGGGGTAAAAAATTCAGCAACTGTGGGATGGAGGTACATGAATAAATCAATTTACACATCATATTCATCTGAGTACGGTTTCAATAACCCTCATTCTGTACAGAAGCTGTGATGTCCAGACAATATTCCTCTTGTGTTCTGCTGTGAAAACTTTTGGATTTAGGGATTATCATAGTTGTTATGGTTTTCTCTCTTCTCTTATTTTTTTGTGTGCGATCAGGACTATTCTCAAGAAGATAGGCCTGCAAGGGAAAGTCACCCCCTTGCAGGCCAAAAAGAAGTGGGACAACTTAAAGAAAAGATACAAAGTATGTGTGCTGTCAAGAAGATAATTTTTAAGAATGAAATTTAATAAATGTCCATTTACTAAAAGCACGGTGGCACAGTGGTTAGCACTGTTGCCGCACAGCAAGTGTCCAGGTCCTGAGTTCAATTCCACCATCAGGCCGGGGTCTTTCTGTGTGGAGTTGATGCATGTTCTCCCGTGTTTGCGTGGGTTCCCTCCGGTACTCCGGACTTCCTCCCACCGTCCAAAGACATGCAGTTTGAGGGGATAGGTTAATTGGATAATCAAATTGTCACTAGGAGTGAATGTGAGCGTGAATGGTTGTCTGTCCCTGTGTGTTGGCCCCAAAGGAAGGCTGAGAGACAGACTGGCGACCTGTCCAGGATGTACCCCTCTCCATACCTATGACAGCTGGGATAGGCTCCAGCGCCCCAGCTTACCCTGGAAAGGATAAGCGAAGCGAATGGATGGATGGATGGATGGACATTTACTAAAAGTTGTATTGTTTATATTTGTCTGTCATTTCTGATTTCCTCTGCCTTTAGGATTGCAAGTGTCCAGGGTCAGGTGAGGGAGTCATGGGAAGCCTACTGCTGCTACTTGGCCCTGGTTTGGCCTCATGGATGAGGTGATGGGACAGAGGCCTTCCATTGGATCAAAATCCCTGTCCTTCGGATCGGATCTCTCCTGAGGACATTCCACGGCCAAGTACAGCAGTGGGTGACCAAAGCGAGAGGGAAGAGGAGACAGATGAGGAAGGAGGTCAGCCAGCAACAACCGGAAGGAAGAGGAGAAGGGAAAGGGGGGATGAGCTCCTTGAGCTCATCAAAGAGGACATGCAGTACCAAAGGAAGGCTGAGAGGAGAGAGCAGGGACAGGATGGACAGACTTTTTTTCCATACTAGAAAGATTAGTTCCTAAATAAGTTAAAAATATATTCAGATAATGTTCTTACTTTGTTCTATTTGTTATGTCATACTAAAAGTTTATTTTGATTAATGAAAATTAGTTCCCAAATTGGTTGTGCCTTCAGATATTCTTTTTTTGAATACATTTCTTACTTTTTTCTATGTGTTATTTTAAGTTTTTCATTATGAATAAATTGATGAAAACAAATTTCACTGAACTCATTTTATTTACAGTTGTTTTTAACATGTATGAACATAATCAAACTTTGAAGAGTTTTCTATTGACATTTAAAGGTAAATAACAATAAAACAAGAATATTTCTAAAACATGAATTTTAGTCAGAGAAAGAAAAATATATACAAATATTTACAAATTTTCACACAGGATTAACCAAAGTGACCTGTTCCTGGACCGTTTTCTTAAAAATATACTTTGAAAGATCACACAAACAGAAAATCTCTGGCAGTGTTGCTGGATTTGCTGAAGGAAGATCAGACATGGATGGGGTGCTGCGACTGTGAAGCGTGGTTTGTCTTTTCTGGTCAGAAAGTGGAGAATCGCACAGGGTGGTCTGCAAAGAGAGTTTTAGGATGCTTCCTCCCTCTGTCCACGGCATCGTCCATCCACTGGTTTGCAGGGCTGACTTAATCGACGGCTGCCACACCACTAAGAGGTTTGTCAGAAATATGCAAACCAGAGAAAGTGGATTCACTACTAGTATAATACTTGTGACTCTGTAGCAGACAACAGTTTGAAAAAGTGGTATTAAAAAAGATGCTTAGATAAATGTTTACTTGCCTGTTAACAGTAGTCATGGTCTGGTGGTACCTCCTCCAGGGCAGACACCTCGGGAGACAGCTGGTCCCGCCACAGAGCACCACTGACTGCCTCCAATCCAGCATCCCCCTCATCATCCTCTGCTCCATCTTCCTCAGGTTCATCCTCAGGAGCCACAATGTCGCCAGCACTGAGGCAAATGTTGTGGAGGATGGCACATGCTGTTATTACCTGTAGTCATATACATACACACATTATTCTTTCATACACACACATACATATACACACATATATACATATATATATACACATATATGTATATATATATATATATATATATATATATGTGTATATGTATATATATATATATATATATATATATATATATATATATATATATATATACACATATATAAAAACACCCAGCACGCCCCTGCGGGCGGTTTATCCTTCAAGCTCGGGTCCTCTACCAGAGGCCTGGGAGCTTGAGGGTCCTCTATAGGGCATCTTAGCTGTTCCCAGGACTGCGCTCTTCTGGACAGAGATCTCCGATGTTGTTCCCGGGATCTGCTGGAGCCACTCGCCTAGCTTGGGAGTCACCGCACCTAGTGCTCCGATTACCACGGGACCACCGTCACCTTCACCCTCCACATCCTCTCGAGCTCTTCTCTGAGCCCTTGGTATTTCTCCAGCTTCTCGTGTTCCTTCTTCCTGATATTGCTGTCATTCGAACCGCTACATCGATCACTACAGCCGTCTTCTTCTGTTTGTCTACCACCACTATGTCCGGTTGGTTAGCCACCACCATTTTGTCCGTCTGCATCTGGAAGTCCCACAGGATCTTAGCTCGGTCATTCTCCACCACCCTTGGGGCATCTCCCATTTTGACCTCAGGACTTCCAGGTTATACTGGCACAGATGTTCCTGTACACTATGCCGGCCACTTGGTTATGGCGCTCCATGTATGCCTTGCCTGCTAGCATCTTGCACCCTGCTGTTATGTGCTGGATTGTCTCTGGGGCATCTTTACACAGCCTGCACCTGGGGTCTTGCCTGGTGTGATAGACCCCAGCCTCTATGGATCTTGTACTCAGAGCTTGTTCTTGTGCTGCCATGATTAGTGCCTCTGTGCTGTCTTTCAGTCCAGCTTTGTCCAGCCACTGGTAGGATTTCTGGATATCAGCCACCTCCTCTATCTGCCGGTGGTACATACCGCAGGGCCTGTCCTTCCATGATGGTTCCTCGCCTTCCTCCTCTTTCTTGGGTTTCTGCTGCCTGAGGTATTCACTGAGCACACTGTCAGTTGGGGCCATCTTCGTGATGTATTCGTGGATGTTTCTTGTCTCATCCTGGACTGTGGTGCTGACACTCACCAGTCCCCGGCCCCTTCCTTCCGCTTAGCATACAGCCTCAGGGTGCTGGACTTGGGGTGAAACCCTCCATGCATGGTAAGGAGCTTTCTTGTCTTTATGTCAGTGGCTTCTATCTCCTCCTTTGGCCAGCCTATTACCCCAGCAGGGTACCTGATCACGGGCAGGGGCGTGGTGTTGATGGCCCGGATCTTGTTCTTACCATTCAGCTGACTCCTCAGGACTTGCCTGACCCTCTGCAGGTACTTGGTGGTTGCAGCTTTCCTAGCGCCCTCTTCATGGTTCCCATTCGCCTGCGGGATCCCCAGGTACTTGTAACTGTCCTCTATGTCTGCAATGTTGCCTTCTGGTAGTTCAATCCCCTCAGTTCTGACTACCTTCCTCTTTTTGTTACCATCCGACTACACTTCTCCAGTCCGAACGACATTCCAATGTCATTGCTGTATAGCCTGGTAGTGTGTATCAGTGAATCGATGTCTCGTTCACTCTTGGCATACAGCTTGATGTCATCCATGTACAGGAGGTGGCTGACAACCGCTCCGTTTCGTAGTCGGTATCCGTAGCCAGTCTTGTTAATGATCTCACTGAGGGGTTCAGGCCTATGCAGAACAGCAGTGGGGACAGAGCATCTCCTTGGTAGATCCCGCACTTGATGGTGACTTGTGCTATGGGCTTGGGTTGGCCTCTAGTGTTGTACGCCACATCCCCATTGAGTTCCTGATGAAGGCTCTTAGGGTCCTGTTGATCTTGTACAATTCTAGGCATTCCAGTATCCAGCTGTGGGGCATTGAGTCATAGGCCTTCTTGTAATCAATCCAGGCTGTGCACAGGTTGGTCAGTCTGGTCTTGCAGTCTCGGCTGACCGTTCTGTCTACCAGTAGCTGGTGTTTTGCGCCTCTGGTATTCTTGCCAATCCCTTTCTGTGCCTCGGTCATTCTCCATCACCCTTGGGGGCCGCTCATGTATTGACCCATGTGCCTGTTCATCTTAGCCGATATGATGCCTGACAGGAGCTTCCATGTAGTACTGAGGCAGGTTATTGGTCGGTAGTTGGATGGGACCGGTCCTTCTTGGGGTCCTTGGGGATCAGGACCGTCCGACCTTGGATAGCCATTCCGGTGTCTCTCGTTAACTAGCAGCTGGTTCATTTGTGCTGCCAGGCGCTTTCGTGGAGTGCAGTCAGCTTCTTCAGCCAGTAGGCGTGAACCATGTCGGGCCCTGGTGCTGTCCAACTCTTCATACTGGAGACCCTTTCTTGGATATCTGCCACTGTGATGGTTACTGGACCCTGTTCAGGAGGTCGCTATGGTCTGCCCTCAGATCCACTAGCCACTGAGCATTGCCGTTATGGGTTGCGTCCTTCTCCCATATGCTCTTCCAGTATTGCTCCGTCTCCAGCCTTGGTGGTGCTGTTCTGTTATTGTTCCCTTGCCACTGAGAGTACACCTTTGCTGGTTCTGTGAAGAACAGCTGGTTTATTCTCCTGCCTTCTCTCTCTCTGGTGTACCTCCTCAAGCGGGTGGCCAAGGCTGTGAGTCTTTGCTTGGCAGTTTCCAAGGCCTCAGGTATGGACAGCTTGCTGTATTTCTTATGCACCTTCTTTGTCGCACCTTTCTGCAACTCCGTTAGTTGGCTAACCTCCCTCCGTGCTACTTTTGATCTTGCCCTCAGCCTCCTTCTCCATGGAGGGTATTGCCCCTTGTGGCTGTTCAACTTGTAGCCAAGCATCTCACTGATCACTGCTGCCGTAGTGTAGATCAGCTTGTTAGTGTCGGTAATCGTGGTTGTAGGTATCATCCGTAGTGCTGCGTTAACATCATCTAGCAGACCTTCTGAGGTACTTCACGTAATCTTGGTAACCGTATCACGGGGATCCAGGTTTCAAGCTTGGCCATGATCCTATCCTTCAGGTCAGTTCCTCTGGCACTCAACGATCCTTCTCTTATCGCGCCTTGGGGCTATGTACCCAATCTCGGTGGGGTGATGATATCTCCCCTGACCTGGCGCCCTGACTCCTCCTTGCCGTAGCATTTATGTTGTACCTCGTCAATCTCTAGCTGTGATAGCAGTCCCTTCTTTCTAATGTTGGAACACTGAGCTACTAGTTGTTTCGCCGTCATTGTGGATGTTGGGTATCCTGAAGAATCCATAGGTCCTCATCCTATTCATGTAACCCCTTCCGCCAGGGTTACTTGCGTAGTAGCATTCCAACAACGCCTGTTTTAATCTCTGCCCACCGATGCCTTCTTGTTCCAGTAGCCCACTTGTCATCAGGGTGCCCTGGTTCCTCAACACCTGACGCGGACCTTGTTGATCCTTGTTGATATATATATATATATATATATATATATATGTATATATATATATTCTATATATATATATATATATATATATATATATATATATATATATATATATATATATCTATATATGTACACACATACATACACAATTAATTTGACATTGGGTGGTGACTTACATGAGGTACAAAGGTGTGGTGCACCTCCAGCGCTTGCAGGAAGATGGCCCTGAACCTGCTCTTCATCATCCCAAAAGCACGCTCTGTTATGGAGCGTGCCCTGGAATGATGGCTGTTAAAGCGCTGGGCTCCCACACCTTGGACTGGCCTCTTGTAGGGTGTGATGAGGGGGAGTGGATGCTGGAGGCATGGGTACCCTCCATCTGCGAGGATGAAATGCCCTGGAGGAGGGTAGACTGACTGACTGTACAGTGGGCTGTGGCGGAGCACCCTGGAATCATGCACCAACCCAGGCCAGCCCACGTATGTGTCGATGAAGCGGCACGTATGTGCAGGCGGTTTGTGACCATCTTGCAGGTCACAAACCGCCTGCAAGATGATTGATGGAAACAGTTTTCTGTTCCTATAGCACTGACCATCAGGGCCACTTGGACACTTGATGCGTATGTGGCAGCCGTCGATTGCACCCACCGCTTTCATAAAGGCTCTGTGGCGTGCCAGCCCTGCAAACCCACGGGACACTACCTCCAGGTCCTCTGGGGTTGTTGGGAGGTGGATGACCAGGTAGCGAATGGCCAACACCTCTTTCGTGACTCGGTGGACGATGTAGTGGACAGTGGAACGAGGCATCCCAAACACTCTTGAGACCACCCTGTAGGATGCTCCACTTGCCAACCAGAAAAGAAACACCAGGATCTCAATTGTGGCACCCCATCCATGCCGCCGATCCTGGTTCAGGAGATTTAACAACACTGCCAGGGACTCCCTGCTTAGCCGAAAATCAGGCCTGGGATCCTCCTGGCTAAAAAAATGGTCCAGGACTGGTACACTTTGGTTAATCCTGCAGTACAACGGCCTTGTCTGGTTAAGGAAAAGGTGGAGAACAGCATAAACAGTTTTAATAGAAAGGTATGACTTCATTTATTTTATGACATCAAAGCATTATTCTGATTACTAAGCTTGAGTAAAATATGCTAACACTGAGAAATAACATTTTATACATTTCATCTGTTTAGCTGAGCTTTTTTGTGAACTCAAAACTTTTCTAGAAGAACGTTTTCTAAGAGATTTTGTTCATATATTTTGAATGACCGCCGTCATCCAGTCACTGAAATTATCCATAAAACTAGCTAAGTAATTCCTAAATGCGTCTAGATTACCTGGATATGATTTTCTCTGACGAGCCTGGAGTACAAAACATGCCGGCGATGACGACCGCGACACAGTTTTCTTAGCTCGTTGATAATTAAAAATGAACACAAAAAACGGAGCAGGATTTCGGGGTCCATTTTCGATTTTCGTGCCGTGGCGCTGACAACCGGAAATACTCTGAATTAAGGGCGGGAGTAGATCGAGAAGGCTAGACCGTCCAATTTCACAGCTGTTTACTTCCGGACTACCCGACCGCGGCCGGGTCCTCAGGAGGATGCAGCCCATGAATTTGGACACAGCTAGGGTCTGCAGCCTTAAAGTACGCAGTAGTGGTGTGCGATACTGCATATTTTGGTATCGATCCGATACCAAGTAAATACGGGCCAGTATTGCCGATACCAATACCGATACCGATACTTTTCAATAAATAAGGTGGATGCCTCATTGAATTGCTAAATCGCAATTAATTTTCATGACCTTAAGTGTTTTTGTGATTTTCCTTTTGTATTATTAATTACTTAAAATCCAGGACATAATTAGGAGAAATAATTAATTTATAATTAAATAAAAATGCTTTATTATTGTGGCAGCCGTGGTCTGCGATGCTGCTGCAGGTGAGATGGACTCACCTTCATTGCATCTACAATCATGCCTCACCGGCTTAAAACCTGTGCGCTGCTTGTGCTGTTGTTGTTTTTTGGTGTTGATGTGTATAGCTGGCAGCAGGAGGGCTGCAGCCGTTTAATGTAGGCTACTGTTACAGCAACCGTGTGATCACTGTGTGGGTGGACAGCGGCGGGCTCGGGGTGAGCCGGAGGCTGGCGCGCCAGCGGGACCTGCCAAGCTGGAGATGGAGGTCGAGGTGCGCGGGGTCCTGCCTGAGGGCGGCATGCTGTCCGCTTGGCCGTCTGCCCAGCTGCCTCTGAGCCCCGGCTCACTTCCACTCCTGCTCCGCCGCCTCTGCTTGCCATATGGCTGGCCATCAGGCCAGCTCCCGGGCTTCCACTGGAGGCGCGGGCGACCGCCAAGTGGACACTTCCCGTCGCTGGGCGGGGAATGGGCGCCGACGGTCCGGGCGATTCCCTCGCCCGCTCGCGGGGTGGGGTGAAGCTGGCAGGGGTATGTGGCAGGGTGTGTTCTGCGATGCCGCTGCAGGTTTGGTGGTGGTGATGTGTACGGCTGCCAGCGGAGAGCTGCAGCTGTTGAATGTACTATTACAGCAACCGTGGGATTATTGTAAGAATAAATGATGCGCCAAGCATGAAAATACCATCGGGTCTGCCGTGGTGGCGATCTTTTTTTTTCTTTTTCTTCTAAATCTTAAGTGCACGCAAACCAGTAAACAAATTAAAACAAATACTGTTGATAAACTATAATACAAAAATGACAATTAAAATTCTCAACAACAAAAACAATATATATTATTAATATCTAAACAACTTAACAACCCCCAAAGTGTCTAAGTCACGTGACGTGTCAGCGCAACACCGACACATAAGAAGGGGGGGGGGGAGCAAAGTGTGCCTGCTCTCCGCTGTCACAGGAGCGGCGAGTCCAGCGACCTGGCTGTTTCATTTTTGCCGAAAGCACAGCGTAGCAAGCAAGCAGAACTCAAAGTAAAGAATCGATCTAACCAGGCTAGTATCGATCCGATACCGATCCCGACTTGGGATTGATACTATCGATATTTGGATCGATCCGCCCACCACTAGTACGCAGCCTTAACGGTCCTCAAGGGCCGCGTACTCAAAGACCGCTAAGGCTGGAAGTGCGAGGCTTGTAGGCTTGTGAAATGGGACGGTCTAGCCTCCGTTGCGCTGCCCAGGTTGCCTAGCAACCATGATACTAACAGCTGGAAACGTTTCATACAGCTTTGTTTGACAGAAATGAAGGAGAACATATTTTGTACATTTGTTTCTACATGAGCTTTGTGTGATTTGATAAGTATCTGAGGCAGAGACCACAGGACTGTAAAACATGATTGTTGGGCTTCATTTCTGTACTGAACAGTCATTTTAAGATTAGCTAGTAAATAACAATTACCTACTGTTGTTCATGAGACTAAAGTCATCTCACTTTGGTAATGTAAATATAATAACTATAATATTGGCCATATTATATTAATCATTATTAGTTATTACAGCAGTGAATTTGAACTCCGTGTCAAATACTGAGCTTCAGTAAAGATTCAATTTGCATTTATTTATATTTCCTATCACCTTAAATCTTCACTCAAAGACAAGTATCTCTGACAGTGTATCTATAGATGTATCATATATATAAGAGACAAATATTGTTCTTTTAATGTGTTGGCATTACTAAATTTGGCTCAATGCTTACATATATGTGTAAAAAGAAAATGTACGAGCTGTGATAACTGTTTCTGATAGAATGAAGATCAGACTGATATATGAAATATTCCTTTATTGGGTGAGAAAATCAGACCATGTCATAACTGCTTCAAGTCATACAGAATAGATATCAGAGCCTTAAACAGGCTGACTTCTGCTAAATGGGTCAAACTGGGCAGAAAGTGTACAAACACATAACATCCTTATAAAATATGATGTAACACTATAGATCAAGTTACCTCAGAATATATAAAGCATATAAACAATTACAGCAATATGATGCAACAAACACAGCAGTACTACTAATCCAAAATACTCAAAGCTTCATAGAACTGAAACAAACATTTATTTTTAGGTCCATTCTGCTGCTGATACATACTTTAGGTTTTCTGAATATGAAACTTGTTGCTGCCTTTCATAGTGTTTAACTTGAAGGCCCTGAGTACTTTCTCCCACACTGAAAACACTGGAATGATAACATTATTTGAACATTACCTAATAAGACTGATTCAGGACAGACAATTAGTTATTTTAAACTTTTCTAGCAGTCCTTCACAAACAGGGAACAGTCTGTCTATTCTCTCCATCTGTCAGCTGCTGCTGGCTCTTCCTCCTCCTCTTCCTCACACACTGCTGAGTTTGTCCTGGTGGTCATCAGGGGTGCAAAGCCTCACAGATGATGTGCAGCAGTGGGTCCCTCAGTCTGTCCTCACTCTGGACACTTGCAGTTGTCACACATGGAAATCAAATGTGTGATAAGCTGCAGGATTCAAACACAAGTGTAACTTATAAATACATGTTCATACTTTTATTACACAGTCAGAGAAAAAGAAAAAGAGAGAGAGTGCAGGACAGACAGACAGGTGACAGTCTCAGGTGTACACACTGCTACAAAACAGCACAAGAGAAGGAGGATTTAGTGTTTGTGTTATTACGAGTGCTAAACAAGATGTGATTAAAGCATCTTTCTTTCAGCTTAACGAGTGAACCGTCAGCTCGTTCAAACACACGTTAAAGTCCGTTTGGCTCGACACCACCGAACAGAGGCAGCAATATAACATAGCTAACATTAACAGTGCAGTGAATCCTGCTTGTGCCATCATATTCAGGACTGCAAACCGAGCAGCATCACTGACTTTCAGCTTGTTGTGTTTGTGGATATATGACTGACTTTAATTATCTATAAAATCATCACATTCTCTGTAAGATTAAGGTCAACTATATATGTATTTAGAAGTAGAGGCTTTAAAACCAAGTAAACGCTGAAAGTACAAACATCACTAATGCCACATAACTTTGCCGACATGTGGCCAACAGTAATGTTTTAATGTTCTTAAACATTCGCACATAAATAAGTGACATAATATTCAGTACTTACTTTTGACAGTTCACTCTTGGCCGCTCCCTTCTGCCGTATTTTGCGGCAAAATTATCCACACCCACCACGGCGCTATGGATTGTGGGATATATGGGACCACCAAGCGTGCACCGGACCACGCTTGATATTTGGGGAAATCGACGGCGCATTTGGAGTATGCATTTGAAGTACACTTTGAATTGGGACAGCCGTCGTCGGCGTGGTGGTGACGTAATCGCACTTGAAATGCGTGCTTCAAGCGTGCATACCCTGAATTGGGACACAGCCATAGGCCGCTTTATCAATGCCTGAATGCGCGATGCGTACTATCGCGTGCTTTCGGTGAGCACGTACTCGCCGAGAACGCACGGGAGCGTACCCGCCGAGAACGCGACACGGACTCGTGGGATGTTTCTCAATTCTCAAATGCACGCGAGCACAGACCTGTGATTTGTACAGTCGGAACACCTGCGTGCGTGATGATGTCACAAGTCCGGAGTTTTACTGCCGTCCCCTCCTAATTTAACTGTGAGTAACATGTTATGAAGCTTAACTTTAATCACAGCCAAACCGGTTTACTCAGGAACAAATAAAACACTGAAATGAACCAAACATTAACATTTAGAAGTGATCTAAGTGACTTATATATCATTTTTAACCTCAGTAGTGAAACCTCTATTAATAAAAATAGTGTACATGTACATACGTGTACATACCTTAATAAAAACAAGCAGGTGAGATGTTAGAACGCTTTTATTTCTATTCTAGTGGACACTCAATACTATAGACAGCTGCTGGGGTTTCTTTAACCTGAGTAGAGAAGTCCGCGAGCGGGGGAACGACGATGTGCCGGGAGTCCGCTGTTGAGTTTTGGACGAAATGCATTCTGGGATATTTAGCTGTCCCAAGTCTACACCGATGCATGCTCGATAAAATGGGCGGATCGAGAACACATCCGGGACTTTTCGCGTTCTCGGCGTGATGCGTGCCAATTGGAACAGTACTTGGTCTCCGACTGATGACGTTTCACGAGTACACAAGAACGCAAAACGCACAAGCACGCATATTGATAAATGCCCATACTGACGAGAGACTGTCAAAGTAAAACAGGAAGTACACAGAGGTTCAGACAGGAGGAGAGAGCGCACGGACATAACGGGCAGGGGAAAACATGGAATAAAACACAAGGAGGGGAAACAAGGGTTCACAGATACACAAAAGGGCACACAGGAGGTAACCAAATAAGGAACATCTTAACTAAACAACCTAGGAACCAAGGCATAAATAAAGAACAAAATACAAAACACACAAAACTAAGAATACTGGGCCAACATGGCCCAGGACCATGACAGTAACACCTGTAGCTTTTGTGTCTCTTTGCTTTCTGATGTCAAACAAAACTCATAAATACCTTTCTGCGGTTCCCGCTTAAAAATGACAGGCCACAAAAAAAAAACAGGCCTGTCTAAAAGTATTTTTCTGATATTAAATACAATGTTGGTTTTAAAATAAAGCTAACAGTTCATTGAATTAATGCAAATATTACAGCAGAGAGAGTTGGTCAAAGTAACTGAAGACTGAACTCATAGAACCAATGAGATGTTTTTTCTCACCAAATTGTTATTCATTTATTTTTTGTATTTTCTAGCATATAATCTCCTTTGAAAATATGCTGACAATACACTCCAGAAAACAAGGAATCATCATATGAATATAATCTTTGCAAAGATTGATGCTGCTGAAGTGAAACAGTGAAACTACAGTTTTAGTGAAGACAAAGCCAGGTATTCATAATTTGTGAATACCTTCTGTGGCTTAAAATTTCTGAACCAACTTTCTATAGGTCCCCTTTGTTAATCATTTGAGCCAATAGAATGACAGTAATGTATCCTGCTTTCATGTCAGTCCCACCCTCTGTAACTGCGCAGAAAATGGCCTTTTTTTGATGAGAAATGGCTCTGAGGCATTGTGGGAAATGAAGTTATTCAGAATATGGTTTACATTAGGTTTCTGTTTAACTCTTTTAGCTATTGGTTATTCAGTTTTTGTACAGCTTAATTGAGAAAGTGCTAGAAAGTGTTGTTGCCAGGGCAGAGTGCCAGCCTTAAGTAAATTTAGATACTCACAGCTCAAACTTAGCATCTTAAAGTTTATAAAACTCTTATAGATCTTGAAGATTTGTCAGAATCTTTAAGATCTTAATATTTCATATAAAAAATTAGGACTGAAATTATTTTTCATTTATACATTTAGGTCTTTTTTCAATTTAATACCCACAAAACAATAAGTTCATCAAACTATGACACCCACTAATACATTACTGTCAATAGTACATGTGAATTTATCGGTAATGAATTTCTCTTCAATAGAAACATTAACATAGGAAAAAGAAAGAAAAGCCAGATTAAATTTTCGGGTACTTTGACAGTCTTTATATTGACAGCAAGTTAAATATCTAGATCTTGTGTCTTGCCCTATATGTGTCTTGACCTTGTATTGTACATATTATAAAGGCAGTAAAAAACTCAAAATTCAATACTTACGTTTTATGAAGTTGTTAAGAGCAGTAAGATCTTAGAAAGATCAAATAAGGTTCCCACCAGTTTTTAAGTTACAACTTGTGATATAATCTGTTGTCACCCGCCCTGATTGGTTAACTACGATTGTTGTGTTTCATGATTGGACTGCCTTGTGTTGATTTTGTGTTTGCTTCTCTGTTTTGTTTTTTTGTTGTTAATGTTTTTTTGGGTGAACTCATCTAATTTTAATTATGGAATTATCATTACTATTTTATAAGTCTCAAACGTAAAATTTGAGACTTATAAAATCAGTTATAGGGCTTTGGAGTTGACGTCAGGCCGCAATGCATTGTGGGACCGTGGTACCAATTTAGCAGGTCACGAATCAAAACAAACACACTGTGTTGGAAGGAAGATTGCTACGAACCATACTTAAAAGCAGCTCATAAGAAAAAGGACTTTATAGAGTCAGATTGCGTCCGGATGCAAAGACATGGTACTTGCAAAAATAGCGTGCATTGGAAATGTGGACCCGTATGAAATAACAAATAAAACCCTGAAGACCAACCGCTATTGACTTAGCCTGATATATTTTCGTACCTTGTCTGTGGAGTCAGCGCATACATGGCGAACCAATTTCACAATTATAAATCTACAGTACAAATAAAATGTTCACGTTTCTCCAACGTTGTCTTCCCAACATTTTCACTAACATCTACACAGGATGGCCAGGAAGGGTTCGCGATGTGTTATCGGGCGCTTCTCCGGCGCTGATCATTGGCGTCTGTCTTGTATCAGTGACATAAAAGACGGATTTAATGTGACATGACCAAACAGCAGTCGCTTTCTAAAACATCAGATATGTATCTGATTCAGTACCACATACGAAAGTGACCCAGATCGGATTTGAAAATATTGAATTTGTGCCGTTCACACTGTCATACCATGATCGGATATGGGTGGCATAGGGTCAAAACAGTCGGATTTGATGCTGTTTCGCCTGCAGTGTGAACGTAGCCAAAGACTAAGTGAACCAGCATTGCAGACCTGGGTCATTGTAAGCATCACAGGGAAGGTTGAAGCCGCCTACTGTGCCTGTATGGCCAGAGTTGCGGACACCTGCACCCATGTCACTCCTCTTCTGTTTAAAGTAGAAGCAACAGTGCAGATCCGTGGCACAAGGACTGTTACAGATGAACCTGCATACTGGGTTTTGCTGGGTAATATGACCAAGATACAGCCAGAGGTTGGCCATAAGATAGATGCCCAAAAAAAGGCTCTCAATCAAAACATAAACAGACCATCCGTAGTGACAGGTAAAAGAAGCCGTCCTCAAGAAAGAAAAATTCCACCTGCTACTGTGGAGGAGTTGTCTCAGCTGATGGAAAATATTTCTCCAAGCATAGTTCTGTTCTGAATAACCCATAATGTTGTATTTAGGGGGTCTACATTTATGCCTGAAGTGCATCCATCCATCCATCCATCCATCTTCATCCGCTTTATCCGAGGCCGGGTCGCGGGGGCAGCAGCCTAAGCAGAAAAGCCCAGACCTCCCTCTCCCCAGCCACCTCCTCCAGTTTATCCGGGGGAACACCAAGGCATTCCCAGGCCAGCCGAGAGATATAATCTCTCCAGCATGTCCTGGGTCTGCCCCGGGCCTCCTCCGGTGGGACATGCCGAACACCTCACCCAGGAGGCGCCCAGGAGGCATCCTTGTCAGATGCCCGAACCACCTCAACTGGCTCCTTTCAATGTGGAGGAGCAGCGGCTCTACTCTGAGCCCCTCCCGGATGTCCGAACTTTTTGCCATGTAAATAATTTGCATTTACTGAATATGTACTTACTAAGTAACACTGTTCAAAAGTTGAATAAATTTTTTTTAAAATTAAAACCACTTTGTAGGACATCACATCAGTTACAATTTAGAATCCATGTTGTTTATAGTTTACAAATGACAAAATGTTCACATAAAATCATGACAGCATTTAAATAATATCACCCACTACTAGCATTCTGTAATTTACTGTCTCTTTTGAAAACTTATCACGACATATACAGTAAAAGACTTAAGGTCAGAAATCTTTAGAGGTCTGTTCATTGAAAAGCTGTTGTTTAGGGTCTGTTAAAAAATGTATTGTGTAGTTGCATCATTATGAAATGGAGAAATTCAAGCACATAAAAGCTTGTTAGCATTGTTGGAGTTTTGGCTAGGTGAGCTTACAGACTCTTTAAAATCTGTCGGAATTTTGCACAGACAGACAGTTTTCAACTCATATAACCATTTAACTTAACAACTCTATGAAGATATATGTCAAAGTTAGTATGACTTTAAATGTATCATAAACAGCGCTGATGTGAAGAAAATCTTCCAAACGAGTATAACTACAACTCCCAGAATGCACCGGATGAGGGAGCGAGCAAGGTGTGCTGCTCTAGCCAGCTTACCCATGGGGGCAGTGACAGTGGGAGAGTTTACATGTGATGAGTTTTTTCAAGCGTGCAAAAAAACAATAATATCACGGCTTGTTTTTGATAAAAATCTAATTCTGTAGTAAAGAGACACGGCAGAGATTCGGGATGAAGGGTTGTATGAGTTTGTAGCCATCTGCTGAGCAGCGAAACAGCAATACTAACACGTATGCTGCACTGACGGTATTTGCAGTCCAGTTACATTTGTAAGAGAAGCTGCAGGTGATATAACACGTTTTCAGTGAGTCACTTTCATGTTGCCTGAAAACAGAACAGACGAAAGAGCGCACTTCCATTGTCTGGAGTCTGGTGACTCCGTGTCTATGTTTTGTCATTATTAATATTCTTTGATTTAATTAGTTTCCTGGATACTGGTTATGTTTGCAGTGTTTATGTGTTCTCTGTGCATCCCTTGTGTTCTTGGTTAGGGATGGGTATCGTTTAGGTTTTATCTGATACCGGTGCCAAACCGGTACTTTTGAAACGGTGCCGGTGCTTAAACGGTGCTCAAACCGGTGCTTAAAGAATGGAGAACACAAAATTGGTCCAAAAACCTCTCATGTTCAGCTGTTTTTTTGTAAAAAGATAACAATGTTAGCCTTTTCTGCAGCTATAGGGCATATATGGTCTCACTCTTGGCTGGAAGCAGTGCTTAAACAATGGAAAAAACACAAACTTTGTCCAAAAACCTCTCATGTTTAACTGTTTTCCACTTTTTCTTTGTTCATTTTAGCCTTTTTGGCCAGGGTGAAGGGAGTATCTGCCATCAAACAAGAAGACAGCGGCATGTAACTACGACGGTGTTTGCTAGTTCACCTTACATGCATAATATAATAACGTGGTTAGCGTACTCAACGTAAATTACACACGAACAACATGAAGCTACTCACGCAGAGAAGAACGGCTGCTGCTGCCATCATCATCCGTCATCATTTCTGCTACGCTGACAGGGCTAGGGGCCAGGACTCTCCTCTTCGGGTTTTTGGGGGATGTTGCTAACTCTGGGTCCGATAACAGGCACCACACCCGCAGTAGATGTGCACGGTGTGAGGTCTCGCAGCAAGCTATCAAACACGCGCATTTCTCGGCTTTAAAAAAAAAACGCTATGCGTCGCCAGGTGTTTCATCAGATTTGAGGTGTTACCTCCTTTGACAGTATCACAGTATCAGCTTAAAGCACTTGTTGCAGGCTGCTGAGTTTGCATCTTTTGCTGTGAAGTACAGCCAGACTTTTGACCGCTTCGCCTTGGGCATTTTTAATCTGTAGCTCTGCTCTAAAAGAACGTCCGTACCTGGCCCCGCCTACTATCCTCGGAAACGTAAATTGATTGGCTAGAATTGGCTCAGGAAAAAAAAAAGCACCGAAATAAAGCACCGAAATGTGCGCTGCTTTTCGGTCTGGTTACTACCGTTTATGTCAGAACGGACACCGGTACCCATCCCTATTCTTGGTTCTATGTTCATGTTTCCTGTTTTACTTTGGAGAGTCTTGCGCCCTGTGCTTCAGTGTAATCTGTTCTTCTTCCTACCTGTCTCCTCTCATCTGATTAGTGTCAGCTGTGTCTCCCTCCTGTGTGCCATTTCCTCGTTTCCCTCTGTGTGTATATATAGTGTGTGTTCACCTCTGTCTTGTTTGGGCCTCTTAGATCAGACTGAGTATTTAAAATGTCTGCAATTCTTGATTGTGGTATCTTTTATTGTAGTTTCAACACTGATTAATCAGTTGTCATAAATGAAGCAAACCTTTCAGTTATCCATGCTAATAAGTAATAATAATAGTAAGGCTTGTGATTTGTTTTGCTGTCATCAGGTCAGGTTAGGTTAGATATGGGCTGGGCTGGGTGTTCAGTTCTCACCTGTTCCTGTTCAGGGACAGGCATTAAGCCTCTCGGGGGAGAACAGTACAGCATTCAGCGATTATGACAGGTCCCTCATCAACACTGTGTCTCACAACCAATGCCATTTTTTCCCTTAAGCCTAAAGCTTAACCATATTATTTTTTATTAAACTGGAAGAAATGTGTTTTCTTATAAATCATACACAAAATGCCACATTTAAAAAAAAAAAAAAAAAGGTTTTATTATCATTTTGACACTTGAAGTAAATTTATTTCCAGAAATAACTTTTGATACGTAGGTAAATTTAATATCAGTTACTTGTATTCAAGTGCTATTTATTGAAATTACATTTTAATAAAGCCATGCTGTTTGGGTACTCTGTAGGAACCTGAGAAAGGACAGAGAGATTATACTCTGAGAGACTTGGTAAACAGTGCATGCATGGCTGTTCAATTCAGTTCAGTGTTGCTGTTTGTCTACTTGTAAAAAGATGAGTTCACAGAATTATAAATGACTCTGACTCTAACTCCAGCTCCATTTTGAGTGCCATCATCTAGCCATCTTGGTACCTGGTGGATGTCACAGGCTCTGCCTCTGAGTAATTGTCTAGCCATTGTCAGTGTGTGTAAGACTACCTCTCTATGTGCTTTAGTGCAGACAGAGCTTCGGGACCCTGTTGTCCTTATTTCTGATCTATTTCTGTTGGTGTGTAGCTCACAATGCATTGTCTAAACACACAGTTGCTTTGCTCTTTCAAACAGCACATTAATCAGAACTGAAGCTGCAGGTTGTCTCTTCACACCTGCACTGAGACAGAGCAACAGTGGGACAAACCCAAACAGCACTAAGTGCTGAGATTCATATTCAGGACTGACCCTTTAATCTTCTTTTCTAACCTGCTATAAATAATATGTTATATGCTTGTTTGACAAGTATTTTTTTAAAAATATTTGTTATTGCTTTTTTTTTTCAGGGGTTGGAACCAGGGCCAGTTATTAAAATGGTCATCACCCGACCAAGGTCTAAATCAAGTCATGGAAGGAGGAATCAGGTGAGATAGTAAGCTGCTGTTATATACAATATTAGTGTACAACAGTCAGGTAACATGCTCCAAGCACAATAGACAGTGCAATGTTTAAATATAAATAAATATAACATCCTATGGCAGGTATTCACAAAAGTAAAGACAAACAAACATAAACAGTAAAACTTGTAAACAGACCAAAAACTGTCAGACATTGACAGTCCAGTTAAAAGTGATTTAAGTGATGAATAAAGTGCTCTGACTTTAAGTGCTCAGGTGGAAAACTATTGTGTGCAGTAGTTTTTAAGTGTATATATTGTTGTTAGTATTATTATTTTTATTGATATTATTATTTTCATTATTGCACAGATGACTTTCACAGTGCCTCGTTTTACCCTCATATTATTATGTGAGGTCTTTAACAGAAATAAACTGTACAACAACTTGGCTGCTGACCCACTTCACATCTCCTTGCTAAACACTGGAGAATCACGCAAAGACTTTGATGTAACAGATTGACCTCTAACAGCAACCATGGGCATCAGTGATGAGAAGACCCGTGTTGTGACGGCGTTGGTGAGTGTGCTCTCTTACCAGCAGCCCAAATTAGCCACAAAATCTGTAAACATTTACCAAGATCCTCCTCTTTACCCGCCACTGCCACTCAGTGAGTACAGGCTGGACCCCGCAGAGTGTTTGCATGTCTGCAGTGAGGATGAACTCTTCCACCTTGAAAGCTTAATGGTCACAGAGGACATGGCAAATAAGATTGAGACAACAACAGGAGAACAGGCGGCTGACCAGCATTGGCATCAGCTCCACAGGCCAAGGATTACATCTTCATGTCTACATGCAAAGTGAACTGTGCAACTTCACTAACAGTGGAAAGTTTAGCCAAGGTTTTAACCAGGGGTTTGTTTTGATAATACTTGGGAAGCAGACGTGTGCACTGCCAGCACCGGTCAGAGGGATAATGGTGTCAAATATTGTGTTCGCCTTGATGCTTCTAATTGCTCTCTCCACATGTATTATTAGATGTGCAATATTCTAAGTGAATAGTTTGTGGTGATAAATCGTATCATTCGATTCAGAGTATGCTATGATATAACATTTGTGTTAAGTTATATTTCTGCTGAGTTACACTGTTTTCCAAAGTTGTTACTTTTCTGCTAAATTATAGTATTTCTGCTATGTTATAGTATTGTATACTAAGTTATACTTTTAAACCATTACTTTCAAGTTGTTATGTTTGTGCTAAATATTAACATTTCAGCTGAATTACAATACTTCTGCTATATTATACTATTTCTGCTAGTTACATTTCAGCTAGTTACATTTCAGCTAAGTTTTTAAATTTTTGCTAAATTGTTATACTTCTGCAAAATGATTAAAAGTTCAACTACTTTTCAAATACTGACTTCAGCTTCTTCAGCTGTTTTCAGCAGACAGCTTCAACTTTACAGCATTCACACAGCATTTTCGCAGGAAATGCAAATTTTTCTAGTCTTCCATATGTTCCACTTCCTGTTTTATTATGTTAGCCTTATTCTGTGTGCATTATGTTATAGTTCTCATCCCATTTATCATTAGTCAGATTAAGTCCAGCTGTTTACTCACCTGCCCCTAATCACTCATCATTCAGCCTGTGCATTTAAGTTCCTCAGTTTCATCAATCCATGGTCTTGTCATTGATGTTGTCATTGCTGTGTGATCAGTTCAGTCAGCCAACCAGTTGTATCAGTCAGTCAGCCATTTCGTGTTCTCTTCATTTGTCCATTAGAATAAACACCCTTAATCCTCACCACGAGTCCTGCGTTTGGGTCCCCTCTTCTCCACATCCACACAGCAACCCCTTGACAGTTTTTAGGACTTCCTGATAATAAATAAATTACAGTAGTCCAGCCTGGAAGTAATAAATGCATCAGCTAGTTTTTCAAGGTCACTCTGAGATAGGATATTTCTAATTTTAGAGATGTTGGACAAATGGAAGAAAGCAGTCCTACACATTTGTTTAATATGTGCAGTGAAGGACATATTTTGGTCAAAAATGACTCCAAGGTTCCTTACAGGGTTACTGGAGGCCAAGGTAATGCCATCCAGAGTAAGACTATGGTTAGATACCATATTTCTAAGATTTTCAGGGCCGAATAACCTCATCTGAATTAGAAGCAGAAAGTTAGCAGCCATCCAGGTCTTTAAGACATTCCTGCAGTTTAAGTAATTGGTGTGCGTTATCTGGCTTCATAGATAGATACAGCTGGGTGTCACTGCATAGCAGTGAAAATGTATACTATGTCTTCTGATGATACTGCCTAAGGCAAGGGTCCCCAATCTCAGTGTCCCTGCAGGTTTTAGATGTGTCCTTGATCCATCACAGCTGATTTAAATGGATAAATTACCTTCTCAACATGAAGTTCTCCAGAGGCCTGGTAATGAGCTAATCATGTGATTCAGGTGTGTTGACCCAGGGTGAGATCTAAAACCTGCAGGGACACCGGCCCTCGTGGACTGAGATTGGGGACCCCTGGCCTAAGGGAAGCATGTATAATGTAAACAGAATTGGTCCTTGCACTGAACCTTGTGGAACACCGTAGTTGACCTTAGCGTATGAAGAGGACTCTTCATTTACATCCCAAAAGGTTGATTCTGTTCATTTGGAGGTAGCTTTGTATTTCTATGCTACTTTTTTCCTTAGTTCTTAGAGTTCCATCCCATATGGAAAAGAAATAGTAAAAACTTATAAAAGACTTGCATAAGATGTGGCCTACTTCATGTAGTGAATCATATAAGGCTTATATGATTTACTCATGAAAGTGGCCACTTTCTAATTACTTTCATATATTGCTTTAGTAAATATCCAAAACATACAAGTTTCATTTATATGATTTTTCAAGGGATCTTATATCTGTTTTCACTCTTTAATGCTTTTCATACAAGTTTCACACAAGACAGAGATATATATATATATATATATACACATACATATCTTATAAAGTTTGTATCTTTTCCATATGGGCCATGTGCTTCCTATGTTAATCATGTACGTTTCTGGTTCTTATTTATTTTTTAAATTTAGTTCCATTTCATGTCCAGGTTGTCTTGTTTGCACCTGTGTTTTCTCTTTGTATTTAGTCAGTCTCATCACAGAAAATCATCTGCAAAGCACAGCACAAGCATCCCAGCATGTACTGGCGCATGTGATCTACCTTCATACAACCAATAGAAACAAAGCCTACAGCAGCATTAAGTTCAACCACACAATGAATGAAAACATGGAAGAAAAGTTGATTCTATGCCTATCCAAGTGCAAGCAACTTCATGACACAAGTTTTATGGCATAGAAGTTCAAGGCATAAAGGGACCTCTGTAGGAAAGCAGTGTTGCGGTAACATATTTCTAGTGAATTGGGCATGTCATGTTTTTTAAACACACTCATAAAAATTAGTCATTGGATGAACTCAATTTGATTGATGGCAGGTTTTCCACGTAATACATTTATTTTGGTTCAACCAAATCTGTATACATCATGACAATTTAATTAAATTGAGTCAGTAGAACACAATTTTTTAAACACATTTAAAAGGAAAAAAATTACATTAATAAGATGTGAAAGGTTTTGGTTGGTTCAACTCAATACAATGTCATTCATTTGAGCTAGATTTTCTTTCGAATTGAAATGATTATTTTAAGTTCAACTAAATCATAATTTTAATTACCAGAAAACTAATTTAATTATTAAAATAATGACAAAATAAATTTGTTTTTTCAACTCAGTTTTATTCACTTGAATTAAACGCAGAAACAGAATATTTTGTGAATAAACATACATATCACATGGTCAAATTAACCTTAACAAAATCAAAGTGCTCACAAAAAGTGCCTTACATTTGAAATGAATATCAAATCTGAATAGCACACACCTTTGTATTACTAGGCAAGACTGAAAACAAACTGGAATTTGTAAAATCTGATTTCACGTAAGAATCATTGTATATATATTTATAGTGACACTTGCAGTTATAGGTTTTCAGCAAATTCACAATGATAACCTACTAAACATTGCAATTCACACCATATTATGCCAGTCACTGAACATTTTAAACAACCCAAAATACTTAATTACAAATATATAATGTATATATATATAAATAGGTTTTTATTAAGAACATTTTGTGTTACCAAAGGGAGGTATTTTAATAAAATAAAAAAAAACTTTCAACTTTACTTCTCTAAAACCAATTACATTCAAACTTTTACAAGCTTATAAGAACAGGAACACCAACTTTAAAACACTGGAAGACACCAAACTTGTCAACATTTGTTTTGTCTCTTTGAAAATCCCAAAAGCAATTAAAAAGAAGATGCTGG
Organism: Oreochromis aureus; assembly: GCF_013358895.1. Lineage (NCBI taxonomy): Eukaryota > Metazoa > Chordata > Actinopteri > Cichliformes > Cichlidae > Oreochromis > Oreochromis aureus. Next base: position 10,275,077 of record NC_052955.1, on the reverse strand, counting down.
TTATAACCATTAAACTTTTTTTTGAGCTAAATTCCCACAGTCCTTTTATCTATCGATAGTAGTATAGATTAAAGGTTACATCACTCACAACAGAACAGCAGACAAAAATAGACAACTTGCATTTTCAAAAAAAAAAAGAAAGGAAAAAAAAAAAAGGTCACAGTTTGAATAAAAGAGATAAAAAGGCCAAAATCAACTTTTGTGCTGGGGTCTTGTTTGCCTAAGCAAACATCTTCAATTTCATTTGCTGCATCTTTGTACTGAGCCTTTGTCCATCCAGATTCATTAAAATCTTCTGACAAAACTCGAAAGTGTACTTGAGGTCATTTGGATAGCTCAGATCAAGTGCATAAATCAGTCCAAAGAGGACGATGAATGCCATGATGACACTACCGAGGTTGTTCATAACTGTAGTACCTTCAATGACAACTCCAACATCCTCTGGCTCCTGAACGCCTTCTCTTCTGATGGTGTAAATACCCATGACAGTTGCTGCATGGATCTCAGCCGTTGTCCTCAGTGGAGGATGATGAAAACAGTTCTGAGGTTTAAGGGTAGTAACTTGACCGGAAAATTATGCAAAACTCAGCTTTGTCACAGTGTTTGATATGGGTCTCTACTGCCTCTACCTCACAACATGCCCATCAATCTGTTTTCAGGTGTGGTGCCTGTTATCGGACCCCCTTGGAGTTAAATAGAACATCCCCTCAAAACCCGAAGAGTAGAGTCCTGGCCCCTAGCCCTGTCAGTGTATTTCATGACAATGATGAGGATGATGATGGCAGCAGCTTCTTTCAGGCACGTTCGAAACCAGAAGATTGCTGCATGTTGTTCGTGTCTCAATTAACGTTGAGTAGGCTAACCAAGACTTTACATTAATGCATAATTAACTGAACTGAACTGGAGTGTTTACACTGCCGTGAGATGACATGTTGTGTCTTCTTATTTGATGGCAGATGCTCCTTCACCCTGGCCAAAAATGGATAAATGTTTTCCAAACCGTGTTTATAGTGGAAATGGCAGTTAAACATGAACAGAGGTTTTGGACAAAGTTTGTGTTTTTTTCAACATTGTTTATTAAGAATAATACTTCCAGCCATAGAGTGATTTGAATATATGCCCATATAGCTGCAATGAAAACTCAAATTGAAGCTAACATTGTTGATAAGCGTACAAAAATACAGCTGAATATGAGAGGTTTTGGACCAGGCTTTTAAGTATTCTCCATTCTTTACACTAATGCAAGGGTGAAAAAAAGGTTGAAAAAATGTAATTCATTGATTGCAAAATTACCGGGTTTATCACCGGTACTGACCAAACTACTGATCGCCATGATACCCTTGATCCCTACCAAAAATGACAGTTGCTAAATTGTCCAGTGGATCTCAGCCTGAAGGGGTTTTGTAGTGATCCACAGGAACTCTGCATTCACCTGGAAATAAAACATACATAAATATAGTAAACTAGAAGTTTAATTACATTTCCGGTAGCTTTACTTTGCGGTCAATCGCTACTGCGAAGATATACTCCAAAATCATGTCCAAAACTCGAAAACGGAAAGATTGCTTTAAGTTACAAAGAGAAGGTGGGAACACTCACCACTGTTGGGTCATAAAAAATCTGATGGTCAATTTTGACGTTTAAAGAGTTTAGATCGATCAGTTGTTTACATCACTCAACACAAGCAGAACTGCATTACTGCATGCAGAAGACATTTAAACAGGCAAATTCAAACTACAGGTGAACAACAGTCAAACCAGATGTTCCCCCATTATGTCAATATCAGCAAGTCAAGTACACACCTACACAGCATGTTAACAAACCATGAAAAAAAGCCACACAAAAAAATGAAAAAAATGAACGATTGCTGGTAAGGGTTTCTCTACATTAGTATTTATGAAGGGTGTGTTGTGACTTACCTTCAAAATTACAGTGGTCCCTCGCTATAACGCAGTTCACCTTTCACCTCGCTGTTTTGCAGATTTTTAGTGCAAGTTTGCATGCCTTTTTTTTTTAACATCACATTGTGTCCTGCGTCCTGATCGCTGCAGACAATCTCCTCCGTGACGTCTCTCCTGTACAGTACAGAATCGCTGCATCGATTGCTAGCAGTGTGACTCTGAAGTGCAGTACTGTATGTCCACGATGTCCACGCATCAAAAAATAAAACTGGCTACTTGATTTCACCCATCGCTGGTTATTTTTAGAACATAACACCCGCGATAAACGAGGGACAGCTGAGAAATATAACATTTGAATCCCTTTTCTCTTTTGCCCTGAGGTGCAGGGGAAAAATATCAACAAGTCGATGAACATCATTTACAGATATATTGGGTAATGCCCAAGACATCTATAGAAATGTAAATCGCAGCTTGATTCAGTCATTTGCTTAACTTGTTTTGGACCTTAAACAAGGCGTGAATAGGACACCGGAAACAAAGCTCCCCACAGGAGTTTCCGCACCGGAAGTAGCATATGCTAACGTGCACATAGTCAATAGCATTGCCATACATTCAGCTCATAAAGAAATACACAATTGGATATATGAAAAAAATAATATGTTACCTTACCTGACGGTGTAGTTTTATCCAAAAAGTACAGAGAGGCCAAGAGCAGCTGCATTCATTTAGGTGATCCTGAAAGAGCGCAAAATTTTCGAAGAGGGCGGACCATTGTGTAACTCAATAACTTTGTGTTCTTGTAACAAAGACTGCTTTAAGAGAAAATAATTTAGGTTCACCACACGAATAATAATTGCAGTAACGCTGGAGTGCTACATTTGCGTTGAGTGAGATTAAAAAAAATGTTTAAGCTTAAAGAGGGCTTGAATTTTTTCTTTGAGTTTACAAATGCGCAAGTGAAAAATGTACTCCCCTACCCCAGTGCCTCAACAAACTCATTCATTTTGTGTTCAGAATCAGCCTCTGCTGGTTTAGAATAACTTTAGGTTTACACAAAGAAAATCAAATTAATTTGGTATTTTTTAATTACATTTCTGAACAACTAACAAAATTTGTATGTGTTCTTTGAAAGAAGGACCTGAATCTGTTTTTTGAGTGTAGTGAAATAAATTGTTGTATTTAGATGGGTATATGTGTAGTTTCTCTTTATTCATTGAATACCTTGTTTTGTTTTCTGAAATAATATTAACATTAACATTATTTCTAACCTCTAATCTAGTGATTTACACTACCCTTTTTAAACACTAGAAATATACAGTGCACCATTGTCCGCTGGTTTTGCTGACATGTAATGTAGATGAACAGAATCAACTTTTGGAGAATATTAACATTATATTAAATACACTTGTTGTCAGCTCCAAAATAATGTAAATGTCACGAGAGAGCTGTAAGGTACAGATTGGACCCAAAACAGATTCAACTCAGAAACTCAACGTACGTGGCAAGATTTATTTACAACAAGTGACACGGTAGAACACGCTCATGACAGGTACAGTGACTAAACAGGTAAGTGAAAACAATGACCATGGGCAAAATCTACACAAGTGAACTAGTGGCTGGGGACCTACATACAAGGGCAAGGGTAAACACACACTACTGTGGGCAATGATAAATCTAAATGCACTTGGACTGACGTGACAGTTAAATATTACAAAAATGACGTTTATTTCTGAAATATGAACGAACGTTATAACTATGAGGAGAGCTGAGATGCTAGAACTAGGTACGTGGGCTAAGTACTGTGAGTAGAGCTGTGGGTGAATATGAGCATGAGAATGGGGTCCCAGAATCCGGTTTTGCCACTCCAACAACAGGGTAGGAGACTTAACACAGAGCCAGGAGAAGACTCAAGAGATGGTATCAGGTATAGGTTTGTGAGGGAGAGTAGAGAAAAAGGTGGTCCAGAGAGGTTCCGACAAAAGAGACAGGCAGAAATCTGATAAAGAATATTTGTCAACGATGGTCTTAAATACTGCCATGTTAATCAGTCTACAGTGTGTAGTGATGGTAAATTTGATTCTTTTTACTGAATCGAGTTTTAGTGAGTCACTCACCAAAGTGAATCGGGTTTTTTGAGTCATTTGATTCAGTGAGTCAGTTGACCAGAGAGTGTAAAAAAATGTACATTTTCACTCAAACTTAATTTCGTTCTTTCTTTTCATGTGTATCCTACTGCTAAGATGAGTGATTCTAAAAGAAAACAACTATTTTATAGAGCAAAAAAAATTTCTAAAGGGAACATTTATTTTGTTTATTTTTATTTTATTAGTATTTTCCTTAAATGTGTCAAATATATATTTTCTCAACTAAATGTCCACTGAGCTGTGAGCCAGGGGGCGGTAATGCACCTTAACATTGGTTGCCAACCAAGAAGAAGAAGAAGAAGCTGTGAGCCAGGAGGGAGGGGGTGAGTGAGCGAGCGAGTGAGTGATTCATTCGTTCACTCTATGATTCAGTACAGGAGGGAGGGGGTGAGCGAGTGATTCGTTCGCTCTATGATTCAGCACAGGAAAGGAGGGTGTGAGTAGCTCAAATATGCTGTTAGCAGAGCGATGCTACTGTGAACCGAGGAGCTATTGTCTTGATGTGAGCTTCTACTCCAGGTTTTTTCTTCCAGTTCAGAGCAGAAATGTTTTTGTTAAGATACTGGATGTTGTGTTTTTCTCCACAATTTTAATTATAAGCTAGATATATTGCTGTTAACAGCAACAGGGATGAGTCAGTGAGTCAGTTGGGCTTGTGAATCATGATTCATGAGTCAGTAAAGTGATTCTCGAGTATTGAATGATTCGTTCATGATTCACGCATCACTAACAGTGTGTCAAGGAATGACATTCTCCACCCAGAGGAGGAGACATGAAGCACAGCAGGAAAAACATTGCCGACCATGACAGTAATGTTTTAATCTTTGCACCAGGACATCATATGAAACTCAAACTACATGCATTCAAGTATGCATGAGAGATACATGTTTCAAAATGACAGGGAGCATCGAGAACACCTAGAGAGGGTGCAAAAAATGATGCACAGTCAGAGCACAGCAGCAAGCACAGCAGCAAGCACAACACAGATTTTGGGCCATTCGCTCTAGCTAGTGGTCATTGCAACGCTTGCATGTGTGTGTTGCGTCTGATTGGGCAGTGCATGCAAAATACTTCTGTACTCTGTACTGTTGTTTGACTCAGTTGCAAAGATAAATAAAACTCACAAAGACAGCTTGGTTATGGGCACCTTGACTTAGATCAGACTACCTCAACTCTATCCATTTGTTTCCTCCTGTTTATTTATGAGCTGTGAAAGGTCTGGAGCCTGATTGCTGTATTTTAGCATTACGCAGTTCTGTTATTCCAACTCAGTGTAATTGAGTTGGACAAACTTAATTAATTGATCACATATCAACTTATTTACTACAGCTGAGTGCAGTTTAATTTAATTCACTCCATCTAACCCATACAAATTACGTTATTCCAAGAAAAATACTTAATGCTAAAAGAAAGGCATTTACTAATGTGGAAATCCTTTCTAGGATTACCATGAAAACATTACCATGAGAGTAAACTCTGTTAATCAAAAAAGTTACCACATGTGATCGTGTATAGCAAAAAGTGTACTCACAGTCATCTATCTATACCATGCCTGTGATCACTTGACCAACCAGAGAGTTGCTTGACTACAAATGCAAGTTGTGACCTAAGGGGTTCAGCTGGACATGGGAAATAACTACATAAGTAAACCAAGCCTTGGCATTCTTAAAAAAGTGGGCTTAGGCACAGTTAAGTAAGATTTGGGCATGGAATTTATATAGTGTGACGGCTTGCTGTGCCCAAGTACAGATCCTCAATGATTCCTCAACAACAGCTACTTCTGTTAAAAAAAAAAAAAAAAGTGTAAGTAAATAACAAATTTGTTTTAAAAAGAAACAATTTCACAGTTTCTTCAATTGAGAAAAGAAATAGATAAAGTCATTCATTTTCAACAGCCTGTTATGTGTATAAGAGAGGCTGTGTCCTCCCATAATATGTATTAGTAAAGTCTGTGGCAGGCAATTTACTGCATATTGGGTTGAATTTATCAACAGAAACATGTCTTATTTTGCACATGTAGCTGTAAGAGTTGCTGCTAGCAGTGTTCAGATATCTGGCATGAGAGGGGGGTGACACCAAGACAAACATGCATGTTCTTTTACAAGGTGCCAAGTTACTTATGTCATTTTTTCCAGGTGTGCCCAAACAGAGCAACTCTTTTTGTTTGTTTGTTTTATGTCTCTCTGATATAGGTTCATTTAACAAACCAAACTGAAATGTCTGTCAAAATGTAGAAGTCCACTTCCTTAGCTATCTCAACTATGTTAGGGCTGGTGTTGGAGCCATTCATTCATTCATTCATTTTGATCACATTTGAAATGTAATAATGTAATAAAAACTGATTGTTGCTTTCAGATATTAAAAACTATCCTTGGGTTCCAAACAACTGATCGGACATTACTGAAGGTCTGGAAACAAGCAAAAGAATTATTGAGGGAGTTCAAATAAATAATTACTAAAGTTGATTACTTTTTGTTGAATAAAATGTGATCATTTACACCATAGGAGGGAAAAAACAACAACAACAACAACAACAAAAACACCATACTGTTGCTGACACAGTTTCACTAAATTAAAAAAACCAATCAAAATCTTTTGTTCTAAATTTTGTATGAACTGAATTGAATAGTTAAGGTAAGCAAATATCTTGTGTTAAACCCACAAAATAGAATAATTCTCACTTCTCTCTCAGTCAAGGTGAATGGTGTTTCAAACATTTTGTCATAAAATGTTCAGAAAATATGCACCAATGTAAGGGAAGGCTATTACTGTTTTATATTTAAAAAAAAAGAAAAAAAAGAAAAAAAAAAGCACACTCAGTTCACAAGATTTTACTCAGATGTGTTAAACTTTTTGAAAATCTTAAAAAGCTTTTGTTTAATTTCTTTCGTTCTAAGACAGTACACAAACGGATTTACAAGACATGGACCGAGGACTGCACCAATTACTAAACCTTGGCGTTCCTCAAGAGTTAGTACCACGCCAAACCTGGTGAAGATAATGCGCACAAACGCAGGACAGTAATGAACGATTACACAAATTAAGTGACTCACAAGAGTGCTCCCCATTTTCTTTTTTTCATTATTTGAAAGTAATTTCACATAAAGTAAGATTCCACAATATGAAAGACAAATGAAAACAAAAGTGAAAAATAAAATAAAAAACATTATAATGGCAGCTTCATTGAAATATTTCTCTGGGTCAACACAGGTGGTTCTTAACACAGCAGGAAAGTCACAGAAAGTGTACCTGAGCCTGGAGCTGCAGTGTGGGAGGGGGACAACAGTTGCAGGCATATAAAACACAAAACACCAGGCAATGAACCACACGATAAATGTAAGAATAAGAACACGCGTGTTTGTTAAATAACTGTGATACTGGAAAGGATAAATTATTGCAATGAATCTATCCAATGCCATAAATGCTAAAACAAATGACTCCATCAATGTTCCTAAAGCGAAAACACACATTTGAATTAAACACTCCACATAGGATACAGTATTAACACCTGCGAGTAGAACCCCAATCATTGTTGGATTGCAACTGGAGGTGTACATTATATCAACAACAGCAAGGTTGCAAATCAGAAGATACATTGGTTTATGTAATCTCTTGTCAGAAATAATAAACATGATATTTATCATATTGGCAAGAACAGCAAGAAGATACATTATTAGTATAGCCACACCAACAGCAGTAGGTCTACTGAGTGTGTCAAAACCACCAATAATAAAGTGTGTTATATTGATTGAAGCATTCTGTGAAGACATATTGTTTTGAAGTTGAAGAAGAAGGAAAAAACCAAAGCAAATATGGAGAAAGTACGTGGTAAATCTTCTTTATCAGATTTCACAAACACCTCTGAGCTCAGTCAAACACCTTTGCTTTTACTTGGCAGTATTTAAACTTCTCATTTTAAGGCTTGGAAGAACAGTAAGTTTTGATTGGACAGCTCCCTCTTCCAATCAAATTAGATATAAAAATGTGAAACGTTTATATTGCATCAGACATTGCAAAAAGATTATGTCATCCCCTCAGTAGCAGGATAAAAGTTGAAAAGTTAGTGCTCACATGATTACAATAACTCAGTGGTTCCCAAACTTTTTTTGCTAGTAGTCAGCCTGATATTATTTGCATCCCATTGTTACTTTACAGTATAAAGAGCTAACATCTCCAAAATTTCAAGTGTAGTTAGTCATTATAACTAAATCAAGAATGTGGTATACTGTTTTTTTCGTCATTTGGACAGCCTAGTGCATGCTCCTGACACAGGGGAAACGAATTCCGCCGGGGATACCTACCTTGGCACTAGGGCTGGTTATCATCACTGATTTCTACAATCGATTGGATTCGATTCGATTCAATTTTGACTCAGACATATTATAATTCTGATCATTTATCAGTATTGACACTTGTGAGACTGATGGTGCTGAAGCGAAGCAGAGCAATGTTCAAGAGATTTTATTAGAAACACAGCCAAGCATTTTGCAATTTGGCATAATTTTAAAATTTTGGAATTTCATCTGTATCGAACCGCAGAAATTAGGCTTACTTGTCATTTAAAAGAAAAAAACCACCGACTGACAGCACCGTAGACATGGTAGACTCGCGTGTAATAAGCAGGCAAATAATGCAAAAAACAGATTTTTAGATGGGGAAACTGTTCATGAAGTACACTGAGAGAGAGAGCGAGAGCGCTGTGCAGGAAGTGTGATTTTATTGTGGTGGAAGAGAAACAGCCAAAGTAAGAAGGAAATAATGACGATGTTTATCAAATGTAAAGCGTAGTATGATCTTTTTTTGCTGCAGGTTCAGTGAATTTGGTCGGAGAGTGACACTGGCACCATCAGAAGCTATGAGATATCTGCTTTCAGTACCGACGGCTTAATACACTATTGCATTGTGTTTTGAGAAAGGGGTTCTTGATTTATCTTTGGATTTCAATTCAATTCAATTTATATAGCGCCAAATCACAACAGTTGCCTCAACGCACTTTATATTGTACAGTAGATCCTACAATAATACATACAGAGAAAAACCTAACAGTCGTATGACCCCCTATGAGCAAGCACTTTGGCGACAGTGAGAAGGAAAAACTCCCTTTTAACAGGAAGAAACCTCTGGCAGAACCAGGCTCAGGGAGGGGCGGCCATCTGCCGTGACCGATTTGGGTGAGAGAAGGAAAACAGGATAAAGACATGCTGTGGAAGAGCGACAGAGATTAATAACAGGTACGATTCAATGCAGAGAGGTCTATTAACACATAGTGAGTGAAAAAGGACAGAGATTATTTTCCGTGGACTTGACTGGAGATAGAGAAAACAAGATTAGTACAAATTTTACGAGAGCAAGAAATATGAGCGGCCATAACTAATGCTGGGTAGCTGATGTTCTGGCGAAGAATATTTGTCAACGCTGGTCTTAAATACTGCCATGTTAATCAGTCTCAGGTGTGGCTCCCACAAGGAATGACAGTCTCCACCCGGAGGAGGAGACATGAAGCACAGCAGGAAAACGAAAGTTAATCTGACCATTTATCATTAGTCAGATTAAGTCCAGCTGTTTACTCACCTGCCCCTAATCACTCATCATTCAGCCTGTGTATTTAAGTTCCTCAGTTTCATCAATCCCTGGTCTTATCATTGATGTTGTCATTGCCGTGTAATCAGTTCAGTCAGCCAACCAGTTGTATCAGTCAGTCAGCCATTTCCTGTTCTCTTCATTCGTCCATTAGAATAAACACTCTTAATCCTCACCATGAGTCCTGCGTTTGGGTCCCCTCTTCTCCACATCCACACAGCAACCCTTGACAGTTTTTAGGACTTCCTGATAATAATGAATTACAGTAGTCCAGCCTGGAAGTAATGAATGCATGAACTAGTTTTTCAGCGTCACTCTGAGACAGGATATTTCTAATTTTAGAGATGATGCGCAAATGGAAGAAAGCAGTCCTATATGTTTTTTTAATATTAGCATTGAAAGACATATCTTGGTCAAAAATGACTACAAGGTTCCTTACAGGGTTACTGGAGGCCAAGGTAATGTCATTCAGAGTAAGAATCTGGTTAGATACCATATTTCTAAGATTTTCAGGGCTGAATACAATAACCTCAGTTTTATCTGAATTAAGAAGCAGAAAGTTAGCGGCCATCCAGGTCTTTATGTCTTTAAGACATTCCTGCAGTTTAACTAATTGGTGTGTGTTGGGTCTAAACTCAGACCCCGCTGACCCCGGGACTTATTCCCGTGAAAGAAAAACAAGGCAACAGCGATCGATCGATTTACTTGCAAGGGAGGCCTCGTCGGTATCTCAGAAAGGCACTTCGAATCTCATTACGAATGACCCCGACGATGGCCTCCTCTCGCTGCCTTTTATTGAAAACGTTCACACAATAAACAATAGTTTACAACACGTACCTCCCCTCGTAACCCCCCTTGGTTACAAAGACAAGGCACTGTATGTATATGTGTGTGTGTGTAAGAATGTGTGTGTGTCCTCCTGCTGACCAAAAGGGTCATAAAAGCAGGAAGCAACATCCTTGGTCATAAAGAGGGTAATCTCCCCCACACCCAATGTATGGTTCACCTTGGATAACACAGTGAAGCCATACAAAGGGCAGGAAGCTTACCAAAGATCAAACAGACCTTCACAAGGATGTGCCTGTGATAAAACACTACAGTCCCCCCCCAGAACCTCGAGAGGCTGGGGAGGGGGACAAAGGAATCCCTTTCATCACAGAGTTAAAACAATGTAGATGGTAAGCATAAAAATGACAACATTTAACAATTCACTTTAACAGTGTATGTTATCTGGCTTCATAGATAGATAGAGCTGGATGTCATCTGCATAGCAGTGAAAATGTATAGTATGTCTTCTGATGATACTGACATCCCAAAAGGTTGAATCTGATCATTTGGAGGTAGATTTGGATTTATATGTGACTTTTTTCCTTAGTTCTTAGAGTTCTATGTGCTTCCTATGTTAATCATCTACATTTCTAGTTCTTAGTTATTTGTTTAATTTAGTTCCATTTCATGTCCAAGTTGTCTTGTTCTCACCTGTGTTTTCTCCTTGTATTTAGTCAGTCTCATTACTGAAAATCAACTGTGAAGCGCAGCACAAGCGTGCCAGCGTGTAAAGCCTACAGCCGCACTAACTTCAACCACACAATGAATGAAAACATGGAAAAGTTGATTCTATGCCTATCCAAGTGCAAGCAAATTCATGACACTAGTTTATGGCATAGAAGTTCAAGGTATACAGGGACCTCTGTAGGAAAGCAGTGCTGTGGTAACATATTTCAAGTGAACTGGGCATGTCATGTTTTTTAAATAGTGAAATAAATTGTTGTATTTAGATAGGTATATGTGTAGTTTCTGTTTATTCAATGGATACCTTGGTTGTTATCTGAAATAATATTAACATTATATTAAATACACTTGTTGTCAGCTGCAAAATAATATAATTGTCACTGCGAGAGCTTTACGGCACAGATTGGACCCAAAACAGATTCAACTCAGAAACTCAACGTACGTGACAAGATTTATTTACAACAAGTGAGACGGTAGAACATGCTCATGGCAGGTACAGTCACTATATACAGGTAAGTGAAAACAATGACCGTGGGCAAAATCTACTCAAGTGAACTAGTGGCTGGGGATCTATGTAAAAGGGCAAGGGCAAACACACACTACTGTGGGCAATGATAAATCTAAATGCACTTGGACTGACGTGACAGTTAAATATTACAACAATGACGTTTATTTCCGAAATATGAATGAAGGTTATAACTATGAGGAGAGCTGAGATGCTAGAACTAGGTACGTGGGCTAAGTACTGTGAGTAGAGCTGTGGGTGAATATGAGCATGAGAATGGGGTCCCAGAATCCGTTTTGAGTAGTGAGCTACTCCAACAACAGGAGAGGAGACTTAACACAGAGCCAGGAGAAGACTGAAGAGTTGGTATCCAAGGGAGAGTAATTTGAGCTTACTTTGTCGGCAGGTATAGGTTTGCGAGAGGGAGAGGCGAAGTCCAGATGAGCATGTGAATGAGGTAGTCCAGAGAGGTTCCGACGAAGAGACAGGCAGATGAGACTAAGTGGGAAATGCATACCAGAGCTGTGGTGGAACAGGAGCAACCAGTGATCGGGTTGTGGATAAATGCAGGCAGACTGAGATTATTTTCCGTGGACTTGACTGGAGATAGAGAAAACAAGATTAGTACAAATTTTACGAGAGCAAGAAATATGAGCGGCCGAAACTAATGCTGGGTAGCTGATGTTCTGATAAAGAATATTTGTCAACGATGGTCTTAAATACTGCCATGTTAGTCAGTCTGTGGCTCCCGCAAGGAATGACAATCTCCACCCAGAGGAGGAGACATGAAGCACAGCAGGAAAAACATTGCCGACCATGACAGTAATATTTTAATCTTTGCATTAGGACATCCTATGAAACTCAAATTACATGCATTCAAGTATGCATGAGAGATACATGTTTCAAAATGGCAGGGAGCATCGAGAACACCTAGAGAGGGTGCAAAAAATGATGCACATGAAGAGCACAACAGCAAGCACAACACAGATTTTGGGCCATTCGCTCTAGCTAGTGGTCATTGCAACGCTTGCATGTGTGTGTTGCGTCTGATTGGGCAGTGCATGCAAAATACTTCTGTACTCTGTATTGTTGTTTGACTCCATTGTAAAGGTAAATAAAACTCACAAAGACAGCTTGGTTATGTGCACCTTGATTTAGATCAGAATACCTCAACTCTATCCATTTGTTTCCTCCTGTTTATTTATCAGCTGTGGAAGGTCTGGAGCCTATCACACACTCAAAAAATTCCCATATGAATGTACATCAAAAAAAATCATGGAAAGTATTTCCATGTGATTTATTACTGTATTTTAGCACAATGCAATTCTGTTATTCTTTTCTTTTTTTTTCTCTCTTGCTCTTGACGAAGGCGGTCACACTTTTCTCCTTCTCCTCCTCTCCCTTAGCTTCCCTGCTTAGCCTCTTGTGTCCTTGTCTAGTCTCGTGTTTTTTGTATTACTTTTTCCGAGAACAGTCTCTCACAGTCTGTTCTCTAAAACCTAAAAGAGGAATTATGGATTTGATCAACTGGTCCCTGAATGCAATTGACACCCTTTTCTCAACGAGAAATCTGGGCTCGGGTGAGCCTGAGTGCTGAAGATATCTACCTATTCGGAACCATGGTAACAGGGTTCTTGCTGATCGGAGCTGGCTTGGCCCTGGCTTATCGAAGAATTAAGAAAGCGGAACCGGCTGTTCAAACCCCCACAAGGCTGCCCGCTGGGATTGAAACGATTGGACGAGGCGTGAGTTTCTCAAAATGGGCTCATTGAGTGCAGCACGGATAAGGTCTTGGAGAAGCTTACGGCTGCCGTGAATACTCAGAACAAGACCTCTGAGTGCAAACTGGATTACATCTGGAGGGGCTCGCTCGGAATAACACCTCTGAGCGCAAATTGGATCACATCTTGGAGAAGCTCACTGCGGTCGTGAGTTCTCAGAATCGGCTCTTTGAGCACAAGAATGACAACACGGAGCGTAAGTTTGATAACATCATGGAGAAGCTCACGGCTCTCCAACAGGAGATTGAGAGACCAGTGTTGGACTGTTAGAACAGCTTTGAAATTCATATGAGTTATTCGCACTAAAGTAAAAAACACCAAAATCTGTATTCACTTCATGCGGATATCCCTTTGGCGCCAGCTGCGGTCTCAAGGCTGGAGCTGAACAACAACACCCTGATAATGACTGTGTTTAGACTGTTCTTCCCATTCTATGCAAGGCCACCTGGGTTGGCTGGAAGACTGTTTACTTAGCCTGGCAGGGCGAAGGACACTGTCTCAGCTGAACTCTGGACATACACACACATGCACACAGACATATATACACATGCAGATGTACACTCATCCCCCCTCCCCCTCCAAACGCCTTCGACGCTTATTCCCTTCCGATGCTGACGGTGGATCAAGGAGACCAGCGCATAGGCTGTAGGCCCGGATGCACTGTCTACATTGGCTGTCTCTCACCTTTTACCCATCCCTGTTGCTTGTCATGTGTTTCTTTGGTGTATTAAGAGTTTTTTCATGTGCTATGTGCAGAGGTGTTTCTTTCTGTTCTCAAACTGATCTCCCTCTTCGAGCTCAGTCTGGGGGGAGGTCTTTTTTCTCCTTATCTTTCCTCATGTTGTGCATTTTCCATGTTATACCCCTCTGACCTGTCTTCCCCATGTGATGTTTGTGTAATGTATGTATGGTCGGAAGGGTAAGACGGCGCTGGCACGGCTGGCAGCCTTAACCCAATTTCCCTTGGGATGAATAAAGTATGATCAATCAATCAATCAATCAATCAATCAATTATTCCAACTCAGTGTACTTGAGTTGGAAAAACTTAATTAATTGATGGCATATCAACTTATTAAATGCAGTTGAGTGCAGTTTAATTTAACCTCCTAAGACCCGAACTCTTCCACGGCATGCATTTTTAATTTCTCTTTGATATTTGGGTATATTGGGTCCCGAAGAATGTAAAAACAAAGAATTACCAGATTTTTATTTTTTTTTTTACCTTATTTTTGTTTTTAAAAAAATAAGAGCAGTCCGAAAGTCTTTTTCCATGGCCTCTCCGAACTCCTCCCACACCCGAGTTTTTGCTTCAGCCACTGCCCGAGCCGCATTCCGCTTGGCCTGTCGATAACCTGTCGGCTGCCTCCGGAGTCCCACAGGCTAACCAAGCCCGATTGACGTCGACTGAGAAAATTGTCAGGCGGTGGAAGGAATACTTCGAGGACCTCCTTAATCCCACTGATACGTCTTCCGAGGAGGAAGCAGAGTCTGGGGATGAGGGAATGACCCGCCAATTTCCGGGCGAGGTCACTGAGGCAGTTAAACAACTCCTTGGTGGCAGAGCCCCAGGTGTTGATGAGGTCCGCCCGAGTTCCTGAAGGCTCTGGACGTTGTAGGGCTGTCCTGGTTGACACGCCTCTACAATGTTGCGTGGAGATCAGGGCAGTACCCTGGATTGGCAGACCGGGTGGTGGTCCCCATCTTTAAGAAGGGAGACCGGAGGGTGTGTTCCAACTACAGGGGATCACACCTCAGCCTCCCTGGGAAAGTCTATGCCAGGGTGCTGGAAAGGAGAGTTCGTCCGCTAGTCGAACCTCGGATACAGGAGGAACAATGCGGTTTTCGTCCTGGTCGCAGAACACTGGACCAGCTCTTTATCCTCTCAAGGATACTTGAGGGTGCATGGGAGTTTGCCCAACCAGTCTACATGTGTTTTGTGGACTTGGAGAAGGCATTCGACCGTGTCCCTCGGGGTGTCCTGTGGGAGGTGTTGCGGGAGTATGGGGTGTCTGGCCCATTGCTACGGGCCATTCGATCCCTATACAACCGTTGCAAGAGTTTGGTTCGCATTGCCGGCAATAAGTCGGACTCGTTCCTGGTGGGTGATGGGCTCCGCCAGGCTGCCCTTTGTCACCGGTTCTGTTCATAATTTTTATGGACAGGATTTCTAGGCGCAGCCAAGTGGCGGAGGGCTTTCGCCGGTGGCCTCAGAATCTCATCTCTGCTTTTTGCGGATGATGTGGTTCTGTTGGCTTCATCAGGTGAAGGCCTCCAGCTCGCACTGGAACGGTTCGCAGCCGAGTGTGAAGCAGCGGGAATGAGGATCAGCACCTCCAAATCTGAGGCCATGGTTCTCAGCCGGAAAAGGGTGGAGTGCCCACTCCGGGTCGGGATGAGTTCCTGCCCCAAGTGGAGGAGTTCAAGTATCTCGGGGTCTTGTTCGCGAGTGATGGGAGAAGGGGCCGGAGATCGACAGACGGATTGGTGCTGCGGCTGCAGTGATGCGGACGCTGCACCGTCCGTCGTGGTGAAGAGGGAGCTGAGTGTAAAAGCGAAGCTCTCAATTTACGGTCGATCTACGTCCCTACCTCACCTATGGCCACGAGCTGTGGGTAGTGACCGAAAGAACGAGATCGCGGATACAAGCGGCAGAAATGAGCTTCCTCCGAAGGGTGGCTGGCCTCTCCCTTAGAGATAGGGTGAGAAGTTTGGCCATCCGGGAGGGGCTCAGAGTAGAGCCGCTGCTCCTCCACATCGAAAGGAGCCAGTTGAGGTGGTTCGGGCATCTGACAAGGATGCCTCCTGGGCGCCTCCTGGGTGAGGTGTTCGGGCATGTCCCACCGGGAGGAGGCCCGGGGCAGACCCAGGACACGCTGGAGAGATTATATCTCTCGGCTGGCCTGGGAACGCCTTGGTGTTCCCCCGGATAAGCTGGAGGAGGTGGCTGGGGAGGTGGCTTCTCTGCTTAGGCTGCTGCCCCCGCGACCCGGCCTCGGATAAAGCGGATGAAGATGGATGGATGGATGGAAAAAATAAGAGCCACATATGAGGATATTTGTTTAAAATTTTGATAGAACCGTGGCAGTATAATGTCCTCGTAAGTGGATATCAGGCCCATGTCGGGCCCATCGGGCAATCGTGGCTCAAGAGTTGGGAGTTCGCCTTGTAATCGGAAGGTTGCCGGTTCGAGCCCCGGCTTGGACAGTCTCGGTCGTTGTGTCCTTGGGCAAGACACTTCACCCGTTGCCTACTGGTGGTGGTCAGAGGGCCCGGTGGCGCCAGTGTTTGGCAGCCTCGCCTCTGTCAGTGCGCCCCAGGGTGGCTGTGGCTACAATGTAGCTTGCCATCACCAGTGTGTGATTGTGTGTGTGAATGGGTGGATGACTGGATATGTAAAGCGCTTTGGGGTCCTTAGGGACTGTTAAAAGCGCTATATAAAATACAGGCCATTTACCATTTATTTTTTTACCATGTAAAGCAAAATTGAGTATTTAAGTCTAAATAACCCAAAATGTGATGTCCACATATGTGGACACCAGGTCCTAGGAGGTTAATTCAGTCCATCCAACCGATACAAATTACGTTAGTCCAAGAAAAATACTTAATGCTAAAAGAAAGGCATTTATTAATATGGAAATCCTTTCTATGATTATTTTAAGTTCATTTAGAGGTATTTTAAATCAAACTAAAGATTATCATGAGAGTAAACCCTGCTTGTCATAAAAGTTGCCACATTTGATCGTGCATAGCAAAAAGTGTACTCACAGTCATCTTTGGGGTTAAGCTGGACATGAGTAATAACTAACTAACAAGTAAACCAAGCCTTGGCCTTCTTAAAAATGCTGGCTTGGCACAGTTCAGTAAGATTTGGGTATGGAATTTATATAGTGTGACTGCTAGCTGTGCCCAAGTACAGATCCTCCATGCTTCCTCAACAACAGCTTCTTCTGTAAACATTTTTTTAGTAATTAAATTTTTTTTTAATGACAAACAAAACAATTTCACAATTTCTCCTATTAAGAAAAAAAAAAGATAAAATCATACATCATACATTTTCAAAAGCATGTTATGTGTATAACAGAGACTGTTTATAAGGATTTAAAAATCTGTTACAATGGTGTCTTTGTGTCTGATCTTATTGCATATCTATATGTAGACATTTCCTTTTCAGAGTGCAAAATTATAGGAGGAGACTGTATATAAACATGATTTACTATGGTCTGTTGGAGGGACTTTAATGCATATTGAGCTGAATATATCACCAAAAATGTGTCTCTTATTTTGTCAATGTAGATGTAAGAGTTGCTGCTAGCAGTGCTCAGCTATTTGGCAGAGAGGGGGATGTTACCAATACAAGCAAGCAGAGGTGTGGACTCGAGTCACATGACTTGGACTCGAGTCAGACTCGAGTCATTAATTTTATGACTTTAGACTTGACTTGAAAAAATGTTCTAAGACTTGTGACTTGACTTGGACTTTTACACCAATGACCTGGGACTTGAATTGGACTTGAACCGGTTTACTTGAAAAGACTTTATATTTCACCCCAAATCTAAAATTTAACATGCATACTATATAGAAAGTGTGCACCATTAATTCAATTCATTCATTCATTTATTCAAACCACACTCCGTGCGTGATGTGTGCGTGAGCTGTAGCACAGCCAATCAAATTAACCAGATTTTTCAAAAAGAAAAAAAACATTCAAAAATGCTGCGGTAGTTATTTTTTCAGGTACATAAACTATGAAGTAGTCAACAAAAACTGAAATGCAATATGCAAAACATGCAAGAAGAGAATCACAGACAGAGATGGAACAACTTCCAACTTTGTCCGACAGTTGAAGTTGCATAAAGAATGGTGGTGCTTCTCTTTTGCTACGATGAGATAGCTGACTTCATCTAACTAGCAAATGTTGTCCAGGCTACGTTGGTGATACTGTTTTTTTTTAATGTGTGATATATTTTGTCATACGATTTTAAAGCCGGTCCTACAAGCGCATCCAAGAATAACATGCAGCTTATCTCAGAACTGTCAGTGAAAATTATTCTTGGAGCTAAGTTTAATTGAGCTGCATTTTATAGAGGTGCAATTTCACAATTTGTGTATATTTTCTAAGTTCAGTATTTCATCATGTGTTGAGAAAAACAGATTTAACAATTACAAGGTCTAATATTTACAATTAGCATATAACTGCAACATTCTTTTTTTTTTTTTTTTTAAAGACTCAAAAGGACTTGAAATTCAAAGTTTCAGACTTGTGACTTTACTCGGACTTTTACACCAGTGACTTGAGACTCGACTCTGACTTGCCTGACATTACTTGAGACTTGACTTGTGACTTGAGGATAAAGACTTGAGACTTACTTGAGACTTGCAAAACAATAACTTGGTCCCACCTCTGCAAGCAAGCATTTTCTTTTACTGGAACCCAAGTTACTTGTGTCATTTTTTTCCAGGTGTGCCCACACAGAGCACCTTTTTTTGTTTGTTTTAGGTCTCTCTGATATAGGATCATTTAACAAACCAAACTGAAATGTCTGTCAAAATACAGCTGTCCACTAACTTAGGCTGGTGTTGGGGCCATTCATTCATTTTGATCATTTTTGAAATGTTATAAAAACTGATTGTTGCTTTCAGGTATTAAATAGTATCCTTGGATTCCAAACACCTGATCAGACATTACTGAAGGTCTGGAAACAAACAAAAGAATTATTGAGGCAGTTCAAATAAATCATTACTAAAGTTGATTAATTTTAATTGAATAAAATATGATTAAATACACCACAGGAGGAAAAAAACATACTGTTGCTCACAAACACAGAGTTTCACTAAATTAAAAAAAACAATCAAAATCTTTTGTTCTAAATTTTGTATGAAGTGAATTGAATAGTTAAGGTAAGGCAAATATGTTGTGTTAAACCCACAAAATAGAATAATTCTCACTTCTGTCCCAGTCAAGGTGAATGGTGTTTCAACCATTTTGTGAGAAAATGTTCAGAAAATATGCACCAATGTAAAGTAAGGCTATTACTGTTTTTATCTTTAAAAAATTTTATCTTTAAAAAAGCACACTCAGTTCACAAGAGTTTACTGAAATGTGTGAAACCTTTTGAAAATCTTAAAGAGCTTTTGTTTAATTTCTTTCGTTCTAAGACAGTACACAAAAGGATTTACAAGACATGGACCGAAGACTGCACCAATTATTAAACCTTGGCTTTCCTCAAGAGTTAATACTACGCCAAACCTGGTGAAGATAATGCGAACAAACGCAGGACAGTAATGAACAATTACACAAATTAAGTGACTCACAAGAGTGCTCCCCATTTTCTCTTTTTCATTATTTGAAGATAATTTTACAAAAAGTAAGATTCCACAATATGAAAGACAAATGAAAACAAAAGTGAAAAAGAAAATAAAAAATGCTATAGTGGCAACTTCATTGAAATATTTCTCTGGATTAACACAGGTTGTTCGTATTACAGCAGCAAAGTCACAGAAGCTGTACTTCAACTTGGAGCTGCAGTGTGGGAGGGGGACAACAGTTGCAGGCATATAACACACAAAACACCAGGCAATGAACCACAGAATAAATGTAAGAACAAGAACACGTGTGTTTGTTAAATAACTGTGATACTGGAAAGGATAAATTATTGCAATAAATCTATCCAATGCCATAACTGCTAAAACAAATGACTCCATCAATGTTCCCAAAGTGAAAACACACATTTGAATTAAACACTCCACATAGGATATAGTATTAACACCTGCAAGTAGAACCCCAATCATTGTTGGACTGCAACTGGAGGTGTACACTATATCAACAAGAGCAAGGTTGCAAATCAGAAGATACATTGGTTTATGTAATCTCTTGTCAGAAATAATAAACATGATATTTGCCATATTGGCAAAAACAGCAAGAAGATATGTTATTAGTATAGCCACACAAACAGCAATAGGTCTACTGAGTGTGTCAAAACCACCTATAATAAAGTGTGTTACATTGATTGAAGCATTCTGTGAAGACATATTGTTTTGAAGTTGAAGAAGAAGAAGGAAAAAACCAAAGCAAATATGGATAAAGTACGTGGTAAATCTTCTTCTTTATCAGACTTCACAAACACCTCTGAGCTCAGTCAAACACCTTTGCTTTTACTGGCCAAGATTTAAACTTTTCATTTTAAGGCTTGGAAGAACAGTAAGTTTTGATTGGACACCTCCCTCTTCCAATCAAATTAGACATAAGAATGTGAAATGTCTTTATTGCATCAGATATTGCAAAAAGATGATGTCATCCCCTAAATGGCAGGATAAAAGTTGAAAAGGTAGTGCTCACATGATTACAATAACCCAGTGGTTCCCAAACTTTTTGCTTTAGATGGGGAAACTGTTCATGAAGTACACTGAGAGAGAGAGAGAGAGAGAGAGCGCTGTGCAGGAAGTGTGATTTTATCGTGGTGGAAGCAAAACAGCCAAAGTAAGAAGGAAATAATGACGATGTTTATCAAATGTGAAGCGTAGTTTTGATCTTCTTTTGCTGCTGGTTCAGTGAATTTGGTCGCAGAGTGACAAAACCGGCAGCATCAGAAGCTATGAGATGTCTGCTTTCAGTAACGACGGCGTGTCTGTGTATGTGCCGTCGAGTGAGAAAGCCGACATCTCACAGATGCGTCTGATGCATCGGGTCCGTGCTTTCTGTTTACATCTTTGTGTGGAATCCGTTTCCCTGCTCTCATTTGCTGTTTTAGCTGTTTGGTGGTTGATGAAATAGTTTTGTGAGCTTTAACCTGAGAACCTCGCGTTTCTGGCTAAATACAGTTATATTTAAAAATCGATTCAGGATTTAATAAATCGATCGGAAAAATCGATTACTGAAACCCTCCCCTAGTTGGCACCACCGTTGTGCAGGTGATGCCAAAGGCAAGATATGCTTTATCATATTTTCTAGTCTTTGGCTTGGAAGGAAGTTGGTTTGGAAGCATATTTGGTGATGCTTCATTTCTGCTTTGCGTTTGTCTGGGAGCCCTGTTAAAACCCTGTCAATTATGTTAACATTCTTTTGAATCTTAATACATTATTGCATTGTGTTTTGAGAAAGGGGTTCTTGATTTATCTTTGGATTTCAATTCAATTCAATTCAATTTTATTTATATAGCACTAAATCACAACAACAGTCGCCTCGAGGCACTTTATATTGTACAGTAGATTCTACAGTAATACATACAGAGAAAAACCCAACAATCAAATGACCCCCTATGAGCAAGCACTTTGGCGACAGTGGGAAGGAAAAACTCCCTTTTAACAGGAAGAGGGGCGGCCATCTGCTTCGACTGATTGGCGTGAGAGAAGGAAGACAGGATAGAAGGCATGCTGGAGAGACAGAGATTAATAACAGGTACGATTCAATGCAGAGAGGTCTATTAACACATAGTGAGTGAGAAAGGTGACTGGAAAGGAAAAACTCAATGCATCATGGAAATCCCCCAGCAGCCTATGCCTATTGCAGCATAACTAAGGGAGGATTCAGGGTCACCTGGTCCAGCCCTAACTATATGCTTTAGCAAAAAGGAAAGTTTTAAGCCTAATCTTAAAAGTAGAGATAGTGTCTGTCTCCCGAATCCAAACTGGAAGCTGGTTCCATAGTACAGGGGCCTGAAAACTGAAGGCTCTCCCTCCCATTCTACTTTCAAATGTTCTAGGAACAACAAGTAAGCCTGCAGTGCGAAAGCGAAGTGCTCTAATAGGGTGATATGGTACTACAAGGTCATTAAGATAAGATGGAGCCTGATCATTTAAGACCTTGTATGTGAGGAGCAGGATTTTGAATTCAATTCTGGATTTAACAGGAAGCCAATGGAGGGAAGCCAATACAGGAGAAATATGCTCTCTCTTTCTAGTCCCTGTCAGTACTCTTGGTGCAGCATTTTGGATTTTTTAGGATTTTCAGGGAGTTTTTGTCAGGGTTCCTGCGTCGTTGACCCAGCATTTTCAGTTCAAGTTCACTGTTTATCTTCCATATGTTCCACTTCCCGTTTTATTGTGTTAGCCTTATTCTGTGTGCATTATGTTCTAGTTCTCTTCCCATTTATCATTAGTCAGATTAAGTCCAGCTGTTTACTCACCTGCACCTAATCACTCATCATTCAGCCTGTGTATTTAAGTTCCTCAGTATCATCAATCCCTGGTCTTGTCATTGATGTTGTCATTGCCGTGTGACCAGTTCAGTCAGCCAACCAGTTGTATCAGTCAGTCAGCCATTTCCTGTTCTCTTCATTTGGCCATTAGAATAAAAACTCTTAATCCTCACCACGAGTCCTGCGTTTGGGTCCCCTCTTCTCCACATCCACACAGCAACCCCTGACAGTTTTTAGGACTTCCTGATAATAATGAATTACAGTAGTCCAGCCTGGAAGTAATAAATGCATTTTTCAGTGTCACTCTGAGGCTGGATATTTCTAATTTTAGAGATGTTGCGCAAATGGAAGAACGTAGTCCTACACATTTGTTTAATATGTGCAGTGAAAGACATATCTTGGTCAAAAATGACTCCAAGGTTTCTCACAGGGTTACTGGAGGCCAAGGTAATGCCATCCAGAGTAAGACTATGGTTAGATACCATATTTCTAAGATTTTCAGGGCCGAATAACCTCATCTGAATTAGAAGCAGAAAGTTAGTGGCCATCCAGGTCTTTATGTCTTTAAGACATTCCTGCAGTTTAACTAATTGGTGTGTGTTATCTGGCTTCATAGATAGATAGAGCAGGGTGTAACTGCATAGCAGTGAAAATGTATACTATGTCTTCTGATGATACTGCCTAAGGGAAGCATGTATAATGTAAACAGAATTGGTCCTAGCACTGAACCTTGTGGAACCCCATAGTTGACCTTAGCGTATGAAGAGGACTCTCCATTTACATCCCAAAAGGTTGATTCTGTTCATTTGGAGGTAGCTTTGTATTTCTATGCTACTTTTTTCCTTAGTTCTTAGAGTCCCATGTGCTTCCTATGTTAATCATGTACGTTTCTGGTTCTTAGTTATTTTTTAAATTTAGTTCCATTTCATGTCCAGGTTGTCTTGTTTGCACCTGTGTTTTCTCCTTGTATTTAGTCAGTCTCATCACTGAAAATCATCTGCAAAGCGCAGCACAAGCGTGTACTGGCGCATGTGATCTACCTTCATACAACCAATAGAAACAAAGCCTACGGCTAACTTCAACCACACAATGAATGAAAACATGGTAGAAAAGTTGATTCTATGCCTATCCAAGTGCAAGCAACTTCATGACACAAGTTTATGGCATAGAAGTTCAAGGCATAAAGGGACCTCTGTAGGAAAGCAGTGTTGCGGTAACAAATTTCGAGTGAATTGGGCATGCCATGTTTTTTAAATAGTGAAAAAAATTGTTGTATTTAGATGGGTATATGTGTAGTTTCTCTTTATTCATTGAATACCTTGGTTGTTATCTGAAATAATATTAACATTAACATTATTTCTAACCTCTAATCTAGTGATTTACACTACCCTTTTTAAACACTAGGAATATACAGTGCACCATTGTCCGCTGGTTTTGCTGACATGTAATGTAGATGAACAGAATCAACTTTTGGAGAATATTAACATTATATTAAATACACTTGTTGTCAGCTCCAAAATAATGTAATTGTCACAACGAGAGCTTTACGGTACAGATTGGACCCAAAACAGATTCAACTCAGAAACTCAACGTACGTGTCAAGATTTATTTACAACACGTGAGACGGTAGAACACGCTCATGACAGGTACAGTCACTATATACAGGTAAGTGAAAACAATGACCGTGGGCAAAATCTACACAAGTGAACTAGTGGCTGGGGATCTATGTAAAAGGGCAAGGGCAAACACACACTACTGTGGGCAATGATAAATCTAAATGCACTTGGACTGACGTGACAGTTAAATATTACAAAAATGACGTTTATTTCCAAAACATGAACGAAGGTTATAACTCTGAGGATAGCTGAAATGCTAGAACTAGGTACGTGGGCTAAGTACTGTGAGTAGAGCTGTGGGTGAATATGAGCATGAGAATGGGGTCCCAGAATCTGGTTTTAGTAGCGAGGAGCAGAGCCACTCCAACAACAGGGTAGGAGACTTAACACAGAGCCAGGAGAAGACTCAAGAGATGGTATCCAAGGGAGAGTAAGTTGAGCTTATTTTGTTGGCAGGTATAGGTTTACAGAGAGGGGGAGGCGAGGCCCAGATGAGCATGTGAATGAGGTAGTCCAGAGAGGTTCCGACGAAGAGACAGGCAGATGAGACTAAGTGGGAAATCCATACCAGAGCTGTGGTGGAAGAGGAGCAACCAGTGATCGGGTTGGGGATAAATGCAGGCAGAGTGAGATTATTTTCCGTGGACTTGACTGGAGATAGAGAAAACAAGATTAGTACAAATTTTACGAGAGCAAGAAATATGAGCGGCTGAAACTAATGCTGGGTAGCTGGTGTTCTGATAAAGAATATTTGTCAACGCTGGTCTTAAATACTGCCATCAGTCTACGGTGTGGCTCCCGCAAGGAATGACAATCTCCACCCAGAGGAGGAGACATGAAGCACAGCAGGAAAAACATTGCCATCCATAACAGTAATGTTTTAATATTGGTACTAGGACATCATATGAAACTCAAACTACATGCATTCAAGTATGCATGAGAGATTCATGTTTCAAAATGACAGGGAGCATCGAGAACACCTAGAGAGGGTGCAAAAAATGATGCACAGGCAGAGCACAGCAGCAAGCACAACACAGATTTCTCGCTCTAGCTAGTGGTCATTGCAATGCTTGCAGTGTTGTTGCGTCTGATTGGGCAGTGCATGCAAAATATTCTGTACTCTGTTGTTTGACTCCGTTGCAAAGATAAATAAAACTCACAAAGCTTGGTTATGTGCACCTTGATTTAGATCAGAATACCCCAACCCTACCCATTCGTTTCACTCTTAGGCACAGTTAAGTAAGATTTGGGTATGGAATTTATATAGTGTGATCGCTAGCTGTGCCCAAGTACAGCTCCTCAATGCTTCCTCAACAACAGCTACTTCTGTAAACATTTTTTAAGTAATTAACAAATTTGTTAAAAAAAAACAACCCAAAAGCATTTCACAATTTCACTCATACATTTTCAAAAGCCAGTCATGTGTATAGGAGAGACTGTGTATAAGGCATCAAAATCTGTCACAAACGTGTCTTTGTGTCTGACCTTATTGCATATCTATGTGTAGAAGTTTCCTTTTCAGAGTGCAAAATTATGGGAGGAGACTGTATAGAAACATGAATTACTAAAGTCTGTGGCAGGCAATTTAATGCATATTAGGCTGAATTTATCGACAAAAACGTGTCCTATTTTGCACATGTAGCGGTAAGAGTTGCTGCTAGCAAAGCTCAGTTATCTGGCATGAGAGGGAGATGACACCAAGACATACATGCATCGTCTTTTACAAGGTGCCAAGTTACTTGTGTCAGTTTTTTCCAGGTGTGCCCCCACTGAGCAATATTTATCGTTATTTATAGCTATCTCAACTATGTTACACTGGTGTTGGAGCCATTCTTTCATTTTGATCATTTTTGAAATGCAATAAAAATTTGTTGCTGCTTTCAGGTATTAAATACTATCCTTGTATTCCAAACACCTGATCAGACATTACTGAAGGTCTGGAAACAAACAAAAGATTTACAGAGGCAGTTCAAATAAATCATTACTAAAGTTGATTCATTTTTGTTGATTAAAATATGATTATTTACAGCACAGGAGGAAAATACATACTGTTGCTCACAAATACAGTTTCACAAAATGTAAAAAAACGTTTCATTCTAAATTTCTAAATTTCATTCTAAATTTTGTATGAAGTGAATTGAATAGTTAAGGTAAGGAAAATATCTTGTGTAAAACCCACAAAGTAGAATAATTCTCACTTCTGTGCCAGTCAAGGTGACTGGTTGGTGTTTCATTTTGTGACAAAATGTTCAGAATGTTTGCACCACCATCAGTTAAAGCTATTACTGTATTCATCTAAAAAAAAAAAAAAAAAAAAAGCACACTCAGTTCACAAGATTTTATTCAGATGTGTTAAACTTTTTGAAAATCTTGAAGAGCTTTTGTTTAATTTCTTTTGTCCTAAGACAGTACACAAAAGGATTTACAAGACATGGACCGAGGACTGCACCAATTAATAAACCTTGGCGTTCCTCAAGAGTTAATACCACACCAAACCTGGTGAAGATACTGCGAACAAATGCAGGACAGTAATAAACGATTACACAAATTAAGTGACTCACAAGAGTGCTCCCCATTTTCTTTTTTTCATTATTTGAAGATAATTTTACAAAAAGTAAGATTGCACAATATGAAAGACAAATGAAAACCAAAGTGAAAAAGAAAATAAAAAATGAGACAATGGCAACTTCATTGAAATATTTCTCTGGGTTAACACATGTTGTTCGTATTAAAGCAGGAAAGTCACAGAAGCTGTATTTCAGCCTTGAACTGCAGTGTGGGAGGGGGACAACTGTTGCAGGCATATAACAAACAAAACACCAGGCAACGAACCACAGAATAAATGTAAGAACAACAACACGTGTGTTTGTTAAATAACTGTGATAATGGAAAGGATAAATTATTGCAATGAATCTATCCAATGCCATAAATGCTAAAACAAATGACTCCATCAATGTTCCCAAATGGAAAACACACATTTGAATTAAACACTCCACATAGGATATAGTATTAACACCTGCGAGTAGAACCCCAATCATTGTTGGACTGCAACTGGAGGTGTACATTATATCAACAACAGCAAGGTTGCAAATCAGAAGATACATTGGTTTATGTAATCTCTTGTCAGAAATAATAAACATGATATATGCAATATTGGCAAGAACAGCAAGAAGATATGTTATTAGTATAACCACACCAACAGCAATAGGTCTACTGAGTGTGTCAAAACCACCAATAATAAAGTGTGTTACATTGATTGAAGCATTCTGTAAAGACATATTCCATTTGGAAGTTGAAGAAGAAGGAAAAAAGCAAAGCAAATATGGATAAAGTACGCGGTAAATCTTCTTTATCAGATTTCACAAACACCTCTGAGCTCAGTCAAACACCTTTGCTTTTACTAGGCAATATTTAAACTTCTCATTTTAAGGCTTGGAAGAACAGTACGTTTTGATTGGATAGCTCCCTCTTCCAATCAACTACTACCTCTTAAATAACAGAAAAACACACCATCTTTACGGTGTAATTATTTATTTTAGGTGTAGTTGGGCTTTTTTTTTTTTTTTACTGTGTAAGAATATTCAACATTGTTATCAATACATTTTTCAAAAAATGCCCCTCTGTGCAAAATGGGTTTACAAAGATAAACAACTGTGGGATACTATTTGTCTGATTGAGACAGGGGGAACAAATTGCTTGATCAGCCTGATATTATTTGCATCCCACTGTAACTTTACTGTAGAAAGAGCTAACATCTCCAAAATTTCAAGAGTAGTTAGTCATTATAAGAAGTGTGTGTGAACTAAAAATCAAGAATATGGGATACTGTTTGTCCGTCCTAGTGTGTGCTCCTGACGCAGGGGAAACAAATTATGTCGGGGAGACTTACCTTGGCACTATAGGGCTGGTTATCGTGACTGATTTCTACAATCAACTGGATTTGATTCGATTAAATTTTGACTCAGACAGTCAGAAATATTATAATTCTGATCATTTATCAGTATTGACACTTGTGAGACTGATGCTCCTGAGGTGAAGCAGAGCAATGTTATAGAGGTTTTATTAGAAACACAGCCAGGTGGCCCCTGGAGACAAAGCAGAGAGAGAGAAAGAGAGCCAGGGACAACAACAAGAGAAAACATCGTGACATTAGAAAGGTATAGTAATCATCCACAATTATTTTCAGTTGGGGATGATAAAGGACTCAGAAAGTTTATTCATGCAGTCAATCCTTTGTATGCAATTCCAAGCAGGAAAACACTCATCCCAGGCTTATGTGAGAGAGAATGTGCATCTTCTTTTTGTTTTGCATATTTTAATTTATATTTTATTGTGTTGTGGTTTGCAGTGTTTTGTGTTTTTTCACTTTAAATTTGTTTAAAAAAAACAAAAAAAAACCCCACGGCTCCCAAAAATGAGCTGGCTTGCGTCGTTCACTTCAAAGAGTCGGCTCTAAGAGCCGTTTCATTCGCGACCTACACATCACTAATAAGCAAGTAGATGCAAAAAAACAGAGATTTTTAGATGGGGAAACTGTTCATGAAGTACACTGAGAAAGAGAGAGAGAGAGAGAGCGCTGTGCAGGAAGTGTGATTTTATCGTGGTGGAAGCAAAACAGCCAAGAAAGAAGGAATTAATGACGATGTTTATCAAATGTGAAGCTAGTTTTGATCTTCTTTTGCTGCTGGTTCAGTGAATTTGGTCGCAGAGTGACAAAACCGGCAGCATCAGAAGCTATGAGATGTCTGCTTTCAGTACCGACGGCGTGTCTGTGTATGTGCCGTCGAGTGAGAAAGCCGACATCTCACAGATGTGTCTGATGCCTCGGGTCCACACTTTGTGTTTACATCTTTGTGTGGAATCCGTTTACCTGCTCTCATTTGCTGTTTTAGCTGGTTGGTGGTTGTTGAAACAGTTTTGTGAGCTTTAACTTGAGAACCTCGCGTTTCTGGCTAAATAAATTTATATTTAAAAATCGATTCAGGATTTAATAAATCGATAGGCACCTACTTGGCACCACCGTTGTGCAGGTGATGCCAAAGGCAAGATATGTTTTATCATATTTTCTAGTCTTTGACTTGGAAGGAAGTTGGTTTGGAAGCATATTTGGCGATGCTTCATTTCTACTTTGTGTTAGTGGGAGCCCTATTAAAAACCCTGTCCATCATGCTAGCAGTCTTTTGAAACTTAATACATTATTGCATTGTGTTTTGAGAAAGGGGTTCTTTATTTATGTTTGGATTTATATCCTAAAAGGTTGATTCTGTTCATTTGGAGGTAGCTTTGGATTTATATGTGATTTTTTTTCCTTAGTTCTTTGAGTCCCATGTGCTTCCTATGTTAATCATGCATATTTCTAGTTCTTAGTTATTTAATTTAGTTCAATTTCATGTCCAGGTTGTCTTGTTCGTACCTGTTTTTTCTCCTTGTATTTAGTCAGCCTCATCACTGAAAATCATCTGCAAAGCGCAGCACAAGCGTGCCAGCGAGTACTGGCGCATGTGATCCACCTTTATACAACCAATAGAAACAAAGCCTACAGCCGCGCTAACTTCAACCACACAATGAATAAAAAGTTGATTCTATGCATATCCAAGTGCAAGCAACTTCATGACACTAGTTTATGGCATAGAAGTTCAAGGCATACAGGGATCTCTGTAGAAAAGCAGTGTTATTTGTGGTAACATATTTCTAGTGAATTGGGCATGTCATATTTTCTAAATAGTAGAGGGTGCAAAAAAATGACGCACAAGCAGAGCACAGCAGCAAGCACAACACAAATTTTGGGCCATTCGCTCTAGCTAGTGGTCAGTGCAACGCTTGCAGTGTGTGTTGCGTCTTATGGCAGTGCATGCAAAATACTTCTGTACTCAGTACTATTGTTTGAGTCCATTGCAAAGGTAAATAAAACTCACAAAGCACCATGATTTAGATCAGAATACCTCAACTCTATTCTTTCATTTCCTCCTGTTTATTTAGAAGCTGTGGAAGGTCTGGAGCATATCACACACTCTGAGACACCTCGCGTAAAACGTATAGGCTCGCCCAGAGGGGCTGGTAGCATTTTAAAATAAAGATAGAGCTCGTCTGGGACTGGTAGCTCCCCCGTAGTGGGTAAAGGTAGCGTAGCGTAGGGTAGAGGTATTTGTTGTTTTATTTTTGTTGGTAGAATAAGTTGATTTTACAGCACAATAAGGAGGCTGAACTATTCCACTAATTTGTTTACTGTTGGCCACCCAAGTACTGGTGAAAAGAGAGAAAAGGTCGTGTTTTATCACGTAAAGGTGACACCGCTTTTAAGAATAGCTTGAAAGTAGAAGGCCGTGTCAACTACCTCTCTCGATTCTTGTGCCAGAGAAGGTGCCGCAGTTGTGTAGTTGTAAAGGATTAAAATGGGTAACGAAGCTTCAAAACTCACAGACCCGTGATGGATACATAATAAGATATAAAATAATAAACTATTGTATATTAGTAGTAAAGTTAGTGTATTGTAATATACTATTGCTGTTATAAAAAAGGAAAAACAATACAATGATAACATCAATAATGACATACTATTAATAAGAAGAGGCACCTCAGTCAGTTATGATGTGAGGTGGATGATTGTTAAAAGTAGTCTGATTCAAGCTTAAGGTTTGCTCAAACTCAGTACAATGATATATGAGATGAAGAAAATAAGGAAAATAACTACACTAATCAGGTGCATAGAGACACTTGACCTGCTTGTAAACCTGTCATCTTAGATGAGACTTTGTTAAGATGAAGAGCAAACCTATACTAACAACTAATGAGCCAAACCCTGTATACAACAGATAAAGCTACAAGATTGAGAAGCTGAATTAAATATGTGGACACTACCAAGCTAATGAGGAGCGGTGACGCGCATGGAGATTGTTGCTTTCGGTTTAGAGTGCTGTTGAGCTTTATAACTATTGTTTGCAAATGTTGCTAAATGCCTGTGACTGAGATGCTGGTTTTGCTCACTACAATTGTATAAATAGAGTTTGAATTCATTACTCTGGATGTATAGTAAGCAGAGATGGGCAGTAACGCGTTACTGTAATCCGATTACTTTTTTCAAGTAACGAGTAATGTAAGGGATTACCATTGCAAAACGGTAATTAGATTACAGTTACTTTCCGTAGGAGCGCTGCGTTACTGCGTTACTAAAATCGTGAGTTTTTGCGAGAATGTCTCATGATAGTGACGTGGCGAATGCGACGTTCGTGACAACAGCTGTCTGCAGATCAACAATGGATAATATATCAAGCACGGGAGAGAGTATGAGCGTGCAGCGTTTAAAAGCGTGGAAGTACTGACCTTATTTTGAGTTTGATTCCATAAAAGTGACAAAAACATTAGCGTCCGTTGTGCGTGGAAGAAAACTTCTTTTACAGCGAAAAAAACCCTTAACTTCCAAGCAAGCGCCGAAAGCGCTACGACTGTAATGGGAAATTCAAGAGAAACTCATGAGTCTTCAACTGACCGCTGCGGCACACCTGCACCGGGTTAAACCTCCGCCTACCCCGTCCTGCTTTACAGGTGAAAATAGAGCAACTAGCCTTTGACTTTATTTATTTTCTGCTGTGTTTTACTTGCATCTATTTGAAAGAGTGAGTGTAAACACAAAAAATATTTTATTTTATGTGCTGGAATGTGCAGAAAATAGGTTTAAATGTTAAACAAATTTCTTCCAGTCAGAGAATGTTGCATATAATTAAGTTTTTGCTTGATGCATAAAGTTAAAAGATTAAAACTAATAAAACAAGTTTTAAAAAGAGACTTTTCCATTTGATTACATTTTGTATGATGGATTATGCAGAAAAAGTAGAATTGGGCTGAAAGACCTATCGCTTTATCACCTATTCAGGTTGTAAATTGTGTTTTTAAAAAGTAACTAAGTAATTAATTACTTTTGAAAATAAGTAATCAGTAAAGTAACGGGATTACTTTTTGGGGGAAGTAATCAGTAATTAGTTACTGATTACTTTTTTCAAGTAACTTGCCCAACACTGATAGTAAGTGACCACCATATATATCTTTCAGTAGTAACCTCTCTTGAGGTTACTACTGATGCCGGTGTGTTTTAGTTTTTACTCCAGTTTATGTGTGTGCTGTGAGAATGATTAGAGGTTTCAGTTGTTTTTGTTTTGACTTGCTCTTTCTGAAAAGCATGTCTGAAATACTCGTATGAAAGCATATTTTGAGTGATTTTAACTGTGTGAATGCTGTGAGTAGTAGGTTTTGAGTGATTGGGTGTGATCTGTACAAAAATAATAAAAAATAAGTAATAATTAAAGCTGCAAGCAGCGATATGAGGGCCCTCGCACCCGGGCACGTCGAGCCACGCCCGAAACCTAAAACCAGCACGTCCGATCTGATGTCACATTGATGGAATTCATGCATTTAACCACCAGCTAACATTTCATCTCATTCAATCATGATTATAGTCGTCCCACTAGGTGGCGCTCTAACCATTAATGACAAATGGCATAACAAACATTTCCGAGCTCGAGTCTAATCATGCCTGCGACCTTTGGGAGAGATTGGACATTGTATTTTTGAGTGACAGCAGATTACTGCTTTTTGGCGAGTGATTGAAACTCCACGTCCCGCCATGAGCACCCCGTTTCCCTGAACGTAAAAAGCTTCGCAATTTAACATCACAAAGGTCTTTGGATTCCACGCACTGGAGATCGTGTAAATCTGATGAAATGCCTTGAAGGAGTTCGTCAAAGAAAGTTGCCTCAAAAGAAGGGGAAATGTCGCCAAAATTACACATTAATTTCAATATGGCTGACTTCCTGTTGGATTTGGGATATTGCTCCAAGAGACGTTTTTGTACTTCTTGATATCATCCATAAGCTTACCAGGTTTCAGACTCATACATAAAACACAGAGCAGGGGCTGTTGTTTTGAATTATTGTAGGGGGCGCTGTGGAGCCATTTTGCACTATTCAAAGAAAATGATGACATAACAAGATAGCACTCATCACATTGGAGGTGTGCGCCAAATTTCAAGACTTTTTAAACTTTCCAAGCCCCTCAAAAGCCACTTCATCTTTCATGGTGAACCGCGTTGCCACCAGGGTGCGCCGTTCAGTTTAAAGTCACAATTTTCTCACTGAAGCATCATGAGGGACTGATGGTGATATTCACCGCTTTTGAGGTGGCCACGATGAACCTGTGAAAATCAGTAGAAGAAAATGAAAGCCATGGCATTTCGTGGTGCCACTAGGTGGCGCTCTACCTATTCCTGACAATGGGCACATCATTCTGTTCAGGGCGGGTCTGACATCATTCCTGTAAAGTCTGGTACTGATCAGACTAGATTTCATTGAGTTATACTAATTTGTTTCTTAATGGCGAGACATCAATAATCGCCATGCTGCTGGGGTCACACCCTTTCGCGAAAACTCACAGTTTTCACTGTAACCCAAGACCAACTCCTTAAGGCTTTCCTGGAGAAATTTGAGGCTGCAGATGTCAACCATAACAATACTGTACACCAAAGTGTAAAACATGACATTTCCTGTTCCCACTAGGTGGCACTGTCCCTGGTGTCAAATATGGCAGTTGAAATATGTTCAGGGGTGGAGCCTTATCGTATGTGTTCTCTTTGGTCCAGGTCGGAACATTTATGACAGAATGAGAGGCAATAATATTTTCATGGCGAGTCATCGAAATTCGCCATGGCGCCACGGCCTCACCGTATCCTGAAAACTCAAAAGCTCCGCAATTTAACATGGCCCAGGTGTGTAGTTGACAATGACCAAATATGAAGCTTATGCAATCAAATCCCAAGGAGGAGTTCACAAAAGTTCGAGGCATGGAAATGGCAAAATTAGAGCCAAAATGTGACCTTCAATCCAAAATGGCGGACTTCCTGTTGGGTTTGCGTCAATGGTCCCACTGACTTTTTTGTTCGTCTTGGCATGATACACATGTGTGCCAGATTTCATACATGTAGCTCAAACGATGTGTTCGTAGGGCTGCATTTAACAAGGCATAGGTGGCGCTACAGAGCCATTTCCCAATGCTCATATGTAAAACCATTAAAATACAAAATTTTTCACCAGGCCTGGCATGTGTGCAAAATTTCATGAGTTTTCGAGCATGTTAAAGCCCTCAAAAAGGCAATTCATTTCAATGAAAAATAATAATAATAATAATAACTAGAAAGCGAAAATTTCAGAAGAAATTTTATGTGTGCCTATGCCGCTGCTAATCACTGTAGTTTGCCATTCATACGGCTACAGAGAGCAAAACTCAGAAGAGCAGCCATTCTCCACCATGAACTATGGTAAAAACAAACACCGCTCACGCTTCACAGATGACAGCTTACAGTTTTGTGTAAAGATGAAGTTACTTTGTACAGCGCCGATTTGCAGGCGCTGTGCACACAGGTTCATGAGCAGAAGTCCCATTGTACCACGGCAGACCCGACAATGTTTGCATGAACACACTTTGAAGCATTACATTATAGACCACTTTTCACACATGCATTCACTTTTTGTTTTTGTTATTTTTACACAGTGTTCTGAATTATGAACAATGGTCTACAGGCAATCCTGTGTATTATTATACAAACTTTGGTTGTGAGATTCAGATAACTATTTAATAAAAGCTAAATATTTTATATGAGAGTAAGAAAGAAAAGTATATCTTTGTGTCCACCTTTCTCTGTTAATGCCCTAGCTCCCCCTAAAAGCTTTGCTAGATCCGCCCCTGCACAGTTACCAGCTGTCAGCTACACAAAAAGGAGCTTGGTCTTTGTCTCTCAGAAACAACTCATAACTTCCTTCAACTCATTCATGTCACCTAAAGTGTAAACCTGTTTCTCCATCACCAGTTCAGCTCTGATGATTCAGTAAGGACATCTCCTGATTTCATCTTCATGCTCCAGCAAACATCAGCTGATACTAGAAATTAAAATCAAAAGAATTCTAACAACAGCTGATCAAGCTTAAACGTGCTGCTGTTGTTTAGCGCGATAAATAAGAGCGAACAGCCGATCATTGATCAGTTTCATGGTTGACGTTTCAACACGCCGAGAGAATGACAGGGAGGCTTCAGAACGACAGAATAAATCATAATGTTTTCTCTGAATGTGGGACGATTCCGCTTTGTACGGCACGGCAACTCTATGAACTAACCCTAATGAATAAAATAAAGTCCAACGTCAGTAACTTAGTGCGCACACAGCTGTATATAAACTCCGTGGCATTACGATTGTAAAGGTCAACGAAAATAAATTACACCTAAACTCGGTTTATATCTGACCCAAATAGAGAGCGACCGGTGCTGACACGAGTTTCACCCGCCTCAATATAAGCCAAGCCTGGGTGCTTTTTCACGAAGGGTTGCTAGCGGCGCGAGCTAACTATGCTAGCGGCGCTAGCTAGCTAGCCGACTATCAGCAACACATAAGAGAACTGCTGCTAAATAAACTACACCTAAACTCGGTTTATATCTGACCCAAATAGAGAGCGACCGGTGCTGACACGAGTTTCACCCGCCTCAATATAAGCCAAGCCTGGGTGCTTTTTCACGAAGGGTTGCTAGCGGCGCGAGCTAACTATGCTAGCGGCGCTAGCTAGCTAGCCGGCTATCAGCAACACATAAGAAAACTGCTGCTAAAGAAACTACACCTAAACTCGGTTTATATCTGACCCAAATAGAGAGCGACCGGGTGCTGACACGAGTTTCACCCGCCTCAATATAAGCCAAGCCTGGGTGCTTTTTCACGAAGGGTTGCTAGCGGCGCGAGCTAACTATGCTAGCGGCGCTAGCTAGCTAACCGACTATCAGCAACACATAAGAGAACTGCTGCTAAATAAACTACACCTAAACTCGGTTTATATCTGACCCAAATAGAGTGCAGTTCATAACTTCTTACCTGAAATTCAGTTCACCTCACGCTCCTGCCTTCGCTTTCCTGATCCATGATTGACCACCGCGTTAGCAATCGCCTGCCCGGCCTCATATGTCTCGTTGGCGGCATATCCTTTCTGTCACACACCGTGGGTAGCTGCCCTCTGTTGTCGCTCCACCACCAAACAACTCAGTTATTTTTTCCACATCCAGCTGTAACTCTGATTCTATGCGAGCATTTGCGAGAGACCGGGAGGTGAAACTACAGAGAGTCCCTCGCTATCCATTTGCAGCCAAGTGCGCAGCTAGCTAGGTAGCCAGCTAGCTGTCAGGCAGGACCGACGTAGTCAGAGCACTGTCGCTAAATATGGGATGTCTTGATAAAACAAGCAGATATTTGAAGTTTACACACCTACATTCTCGCCTGAAAATATCTTAAAAGCTTATTTTGTGACCTAGAAACACGAATAAAAGACATATAAAACGAAGTGGTGGCTGCCATTGTTCACTCTGTAGAGGCGCTATGAATTGTGGGATATTGAGTTTTCCACCAAGCATTACCGTAACTTTTGAATGATTTGCGCAACCTTAAAAATTCCAATGGCTCCTGAAAGCAGCGACGCTGTGCGCACCGCTGAAATTGTCATCATTACGGTAATCCAAATAAGGGTAGACAGGCTGTACCACTCCCGGCATACCACTAGAGAGAGCCAACACACCACAAATGAAGTCTGTTTATTTGGCGCCAAAAGATGAATTGGCCTA
Source organism: Oreochromis aureus (assembly GCF_013358895.1). Taxonomy (NCBI): domain Eukaryota; kingdom Metazoa; phylum Chordata; class Actinopteri; order Cichliformes; family Cichlidae; genus Oreochromis; species Oreochromis aureus. The sequence goes on along the minus strand of NC_052955.1, from coordinate 10,238,265 downwards.
AATTTGTACTAAAATATTAATATTTAAAAACTATAAAAGTCATAAACACCAAAAGTCACAACATAATAGTCCAGCTCCAGCCGCACAAAATGATCTAACATATGTAATCCTAATGTCAAAACTGTTTGGCAGAGGAGCGCGGAAAATTTTCACTAAAATATTAATATTTAAAAAACTATAAAATTCATAAACACCAAAAGTCATAGCACACCATTCCAGATCCGGCCGCACAAAATGAGGTAACATATATGAAGCTTGTCTCAAAACTGCGGGCGAGATTCGCTGCAAAATTTCAGGCGAAACTGGAGAATAATAATAATAACTAGAAAGCGAAAATTTCAGAAGAAATTTTATGTGTGCCTATGCCGCTGCTAATCACTGTAGTTTGCCATTCATACGGCTACAGAGAGCAAAACTCAGAAGAGCAGCCATTCTCCACCATGAACTATGGTAAAACAAACACCGCCACGCTTCACAGATGACAGCTTACAGTTTTGTGTAAAGATGAAGTTACTTTGTACAGCGCCGATTTGCAGGCGCTGTGCACACAGGTTCATGAGCAGAAGTCCCATTGTACCACGGCAGACCCGACAATGTTTGCATGAACACGCTTTGAAGCATTACATTATAGACCACTTTTCACACATGCATTCACTTTTTGTTTTTTGTTATTTTTACACAGTGTTCTGAATTATGAACAATGGTCTACAGCCAATCCTGTGTATTATTATACAAACTTTGGTTGTGAGATTCAGATAACTATTTAATAAAAGCTAAATATTTTATATGAGAGTAAGAAAGAAAAGTATATCTTTGTGTCCACCTTTCTCTGTTAATGCCCTAGCTCCCCCCTAAAAGCTTTGCTAGATCCGCCCCTGCACAGTTACCAGCTGTCAGCTACACAAAAAGGAGCTTGGTCTTTGTCTCTCAGAAACAACTCATAACTTCCTTCAACTCATTCATGTCACCTAAAGTGTAAACCTGTTTCTCCATCACCAGTTCAGCTCTGATGATTCAGTAAGGACATCTCCTGATTTCATCTTCATGCTCCAGCAAACATCAGCTGATACTAGAAATTAAAATCAAAAGAATTCTAACAACAGCTGATCAAGCTTAAACGTGCTGCTGTTGTTTAGCGCGATAAATAAGAGCGAACAGCCGATCATTGATCAGTTTCATGATTGACGCTTTCAACACGCGAGAGAATGACAGGGAGGCTTCGTAACGACAGAATAAATCATAATGTTTTCTCTGAATGTGGGACGATTCCGTTTATACGGCACGGCAACTCTATGAACTAACCCTAATGAATAAAATAAAGTCCAACGTCAGTAACTTAGTGCGCACACAGCTGTATATAAACACCAGTGGCATTACGATTGTAAAGGTCAACGAAAATAAATTACACCTAAACTCGGTTTATATCTGACCCAAATAGAGAGCGACCGGTGCTGACACGAGTTTCACCCGCCTCAATATAAGCCAAGCCTGGGTGCTTTTCACGAAGGGTTGCTAGCGGCGCGAGCTAACTATGCTAGCGGCGCTAGCTAGCTAGCCGGCTATCAGCAACACATAAGAGAACTGCTGCTAAATAAACTACACCTAAACTCGGTTTATATCTGACCCAAATAGAGAGCGACCGGTGCTGACACGAGTTTCACCCGCTTCAATATAAGCCAAGACTGGGTGCTTTTTCACGAAGGGTTGCTAGCGGCGCGAGCTAACTATGCTAGCGGCGCTAGCTAGCTAGCCAGCTATCAGCAACACATAAGAGAACTGCTGCTAAATAAACTACACCTAAACTCTGTTTATATCTGACCCAAATAGAGTGCAGTTCATAACTTCTTACCTGAAATTCAGTTCACCTCACGCTCCTGCCTTCGCTTTCCTGATCCATGATTGACCACCGCGTTAGCAATCGCCTGCCCGGCCTCATATGTCTCGTTGGCGGCATGTCCTTTCTGTCACACACCGTGGGTAGCTGCCCTCTGTTGTAGCTCCACCACCAAACAACTCAGTTATTTTTTCCACATCCAGCTGTAACTCCGATTCTATGCGAGCATTTGCGAGAGACCGGGAGGTGAAAGGAGAGAGAGAGAGTCCCTCGCTATCCATTTGCAGCCAAGTCGCGACAGCTAGCTAGGTAGCCGGCTAGCTGTCAGGCAGGACCGACGTCGTCAGAGCACTGTCGCTAAATATGGGATGTCTTGATAAAACAAGCAGATATTTGAAGTTTACACACCTACATTCTCGCCTGAAAATATCTTAAAAGCTTATTTTGTGACCTAGAAACACGAATAAAAGACATATAAAACGAAGTGGTGGCCGCCATTGTTCACTCTGTAGAGGCGTGCTATGAATTGTGGGATATTGAGTTTTCCACCAAGCATTACCGTAACTTTTGAATGATTTATGCGCAACCTTAAAAATTCCAATGGCTCCTGAAAGCAGCGACGCTGTGCGCACTGCTGAAATTGTCATCATTACGGTAATCCAAATAAGGGTAGACAGGCTGTACCACTCCCGGCATACCACTAGAGAGAGCCAACACACCACAAATGAAGTCTGTTTATTTGGCGCCAAAAGATGAATTGGCCTAAATTTGCACTAAAATATTAATATTTAAAACTATAAAAGTCATGAACACCAAAAGTCATGACATAATAGTCCAGCTCCAGCCGCGCACAAAATGATCTAACATATGTAACCCTAATGTCAAAGCTGTTCGGCAGAGGAGCGCGGAAAATTTTCACTAAAATATTAATATTTAAAAACTATAAAATTCACAAAGACCAAAAGTCATAGCACACCATTCCAGATCCGGCCGCACAAAATGAGGTAACATATATGAAGCTTGTCTCAAAACTGCGGGGCGAGATTCGCTGCAAAATTTCAGGCGGAAACTGGAGAATAATAATAATAATAATAATAATAAATCCGAGGAATAGTAATATGTGTGCCTCTTGTCATAGGCACACATAACTAGAAAGCGAAAATTTCAGAAGAAATTTTATGTGTGCCTATGCCGCTGCTAATCACTGTAGTTTGCCATTCATACGGCTACAGAGAGCAAAACTCAGAAGAGCAGCCATTCTCCACCATGAACTATGGTAAAAACAAACACCGCTCACGCTTCACAGATGACAGCTTACAGTTTTGTGTAAAGATGAAGTTACTTTGTACAGCGCCGATTTGCAGACGCTGTGCACACAGGTTCATGAGCAGAAGTCCCATTGTACCACGGCAGACCCGACAATGTTTGCATGAACACACTTTGAAGCATTACATTATAGACCACTTTTCACACATGCATTCACTTTTTGTTTTTGTTATTTTTACACAGTGTTCTGAATTATGAACAATGGTCTACAGCAGGGTGGGCAATTCCAGGCCCGAGGGCCGGTGTCCTGCAGGTTTTAGATCTCACCTTGGGTCAACACACCTGAATCACATGATTAGTTCGTTATCAGGCCTTTGGAGAACAGGACATGTTGAGGAGCTAATTTAGCCATTTAAATCAGCTGTGTTGGTTCAAGGACACATCTAAAACCTGCAGGGACACCGCCCTCGGGCCTGAATTGCCCACCCTGGTCTACAGCCAATCCTGTGTATTATTATACAAACTTTGGTTGTGAGATTCAGATAACTATTTAATAAAAGCTAAATATTTTATATGAGAGTAAGAAAGAAAAGTATATATCTTTGTGTCCACCTTTCTCTGTTAATGCCCCCCCTAAAAGCTTTGCTAGATCCGCCCTGCACAGTTACCAGCTGTCAGCTACACAAAAAAGGAGCTTGGTCTTTGTCTCTCAGAAACAACTCATAACTTCCTTCAACTCATTCATGTCACCTAAAGTGTAAACCTGTTTCTCCATCACCAGTTCAGCTCTGATGATTCAGTAAGGACATCTCCTGATTTCATCTTCATGCTCCAGCAAACATCAGCTGATACTAGAAATTAAAATCAAAAGAATTCTAACAACAGCTGATCAAGCTTAAACGTGCTGCTGTTGTTTAGCGCGATAAATAAGAGCGAACAGCCGATCATTGATCAGTTTCATGATTGACGTTTCAACACGCGAGAGAATGACAGGGAGGCTTCGTAACGACAGAATAAATCATAATGTTTTCTCTGAATGTGGGACGATTCTGTTTGTACAGCACGGCAACTCTATGAACTAACCCTAATGAATAAAATAAAGTCCAACGTCAGTAACTTAGTGCGCACACAGCTGTATATAAACTCCCGTGGCATTACGATTGTAAAAGGTCAACGAAAATAAATTACACCTAAACTCGGTTTATATCTGACCCAAATAGAGAGCGACCGGTGCTGACACGAGTTTCACCCGCCTCAATATAAGCCAAGCCTGGGTGCTTTTTCACGAAGGGTTGCTAGCGGCGCGAGACTAACTATGCTAGCGGCGCTAGCTAGCTAGCCGACTATCAGCAACACATAAGAGAACTGCTGCTAAATAAACTACACCTAAACTCGGTTTATATCTGACCCAAATAGAGAGCGACCGGTGCTGACACGAGTTTCACCCGCCTCAATATAAGCCAAGCCTGGGTGCTTTTTCACCAAGGGTTGCTAGCGGCGCTAACTAACTATGCTAGCGGCGCTAGCTAGCTAACCGCTATCAGCAACACATAAGAGAACTGCTGCTAAATAAACTACACCTGAACTCGGTTTATATCTGACCCAAATAGAGTGCAGGTCATAACTTCTTACCTGAAATTCAGTTCACCTCACGCTCCTGCCTTCGCTTTCCTGATCCACGATTGACCTCCGCGTTAGCAAACACCGGTCGATCGGTGGTAGCCTCACCGCCTTTATGTCTCGTTCGCGGCATGTCCTTTCTGTCACACACCGGTGGATAGCTGCCCTCTGTTGTAGCTCCACCACCAAACAACTCAGTTATTTTTCCACATCGACATCAGCTGATACTAGAAATTAGAAGCAAATGAATTCTAACAACAGCTGATCAAGCTTAAACGTGCAGCTGTTGTTTAGGCGATAAACAAACAAGAGCGAAAAGCCGATCATTGATCAGTTTCATGATTGAAGTTGCAACAGGCAGAGAATGACAGGGAGGCTTCGTAATGACAGAATAAATCGTAATATTTTCTGTGAATGTGGCACGATTCCGTTTGTGTACGGCAACTCTACGAACTAACCATTATGAATAAAATAAAGTCCAACGTCAGTAACTTAGCGCCGCACACAGCTGTATATAAACTCCCGTCGTGCTAGCTAGCGAGAGAGAGAGTCCCCTCGCTATCCATTTGCAGCCAAGTCGCGGCAGCTAGCTAGGTAGCCGGCTGGCTGTCAGGCAGGACCGACGTCGTCAGAGCACTGTCGCTAAATATGGGATGTCTTGATAAAACAAGCAGATATTTGAAGTTTACACACCTACATTCTCGCCTGAAAATATCTTAAAAGCTTATTTTGTGACCTAGAAACACGAATAAAAGACATATAAAACGAAGTGGTGGCCGCCATTGTTCACTCTGTAGAGGCGCTATGAATTGTGGGATATTGAGTTTTCCACCAAGCATTACCGTAACTTTTGAATGATTTGCGCAACCTTAAAATTCCAATGGCTCCTGAAAGCAGCGACGCTGTGCGCACCGTTGAAATTGTCATCATTACGGTAATCCAAATAAGGGTAGACAGGCTGTACCACTCCCGGCATACCACTAGAGAGAGCCAACACACCACAAATGAAGTCTGTTTATTTGGCGCCAAAAGATGAATTGGCCCAAATTTGCACTAAAATCTAAATATTTCAAAAACTATAAAAGTTATAAACACCAAAAGTCAGACCATACTAGTCCAGCTTCAGCCGCACAAAATGATGTAACATATGTAACCCTATTGTCAAAGCTGTTTGGCAGAGGAGCGCGGAAAATTTTCACTAAAATATTAATATTTAAAAACTATAAAATTCATAAACACCAAAAGTCATAGCACACCATTCCAGATCCAGCCGCACAAAATGAGGTAACATATATGAAGCTTGTCTCAAAACTGCGGGTCGAGATACACTGCAAAATTTCAGGCGGAAAAAGGAAAATAATAATAATAATAAGAATAATAAATCCGAGGAATAGTAATATGTGTGCCTCTTGGCATAGGCACACATAATAAGAAAGCGAAAATTTCAGAAGAAATTTTATGTGTGCCTATGCCGCTGCTAATCACTGTAGTTTGCCATTCATACGGCTACAGAGAGCAAAACTCAGAAGAGCAGCCATTCTCCACCATGAACTATGGTAAAACAAACACCGCTCACGCTTCACAGATGACAGCTTACAGTTTTGTGTAAAGATGAAGTTACTTTGTACAGCGCCGATTTGCAGACGCTGTGCACACAGGTTCATGAGCAGAAGTCCCATTGTACCACGGCAGACCCGACAATGTTTGCATGAACACACTTTGAAGCATTACATTATAGACCACTTTTCACACATGCATTCACTTTTTGTTTTTGTTATTTTACACAGTGTTCTGAATTATGAACAATGGTCTACAGGCAATCCTGTGTATTATTATACAAACTTTGGTTGTGAGATTCAGATAACTATTTAATAAAAGCTAAATATTTTATATGAGAGTAAGAAAGAAAAGTATATCTTTGTGTCCACCTTTCTCTGTTAATGCCCTAGCCCCCTAAAAGCTTTGCTAGATCCGCCCCTGCACAGTTACCAGCTGTCAGCTACACAAAAAGGAGCTTGGTCTTTGTCTCTCAGAAACAACTCATAACTTCCCTTCAACTCATTCATGTCACCTAAAGTGTAAACCTGTTTCTCCATCACCAGTTCAGCTCTGATGATTCAGTAAGGACATCTCCTGATTTCATCTTCATGCTCCAGCAAACATCAGCTGATACTAGAAATTAAAATCAAAAGAATTCTAACAACAGCTGATCAAGCTTAAACGTGCTGCTGTTGTTTAGCGCGATAAATAAGAGCGAACAGCCGATCATTGATCAGTTTCATGGTTGACGTTTCAACACGCGAGAGAATGACAGGGAGGCTTCGTAACGACAGAATAAATCATAATGTTTTCTCTGAATGTGGGACGATTCCGCTTTATACGGCACGGCAACTCTATGAACTAACCCTAATGAATAAAATAAAGTCCAACGTCAGTAACTTAGTGCGCACACAGCTGTATATAAACTCCCGTGGCATTACGATTGTAAAGGTCAACGAAAATAAATTACACCTAAACTCGGTTTATATCTGACCCAAATAGAGAGCGACCGGTGCTGACACGAGTTTCACCCGCCTCAATATAAGCCAAGCCTGGGTGCTTTTTCACGAAGGGTTGCTAGCGGCGCGAGCTAACTATGCTAGCGGCGCTAGCTAGCTAGCCGGACTATCAGCAACACATAAGAGAACTGCTGCTAAATAAACTACACCTAAACTCGGTTTATATCTGACCCAAATAGAGAGAGCGACCGGGTGCTGACACGAGTTTCACCCGCCTCAATATAAGCCAAGCCTGGGTGCTTTTTTCACACGAAGGGTTGCTAGCGGCGCGAGCTAACTATGCTAGCGGCGCTAGCTAGCTAACCGACTATCAGCAACACATAAGAGAACTGCTGCTAAATAAACTACACCTAAACTCGGTTTATATCTGACCCAAATAGAGTGCAGTTCATAACTTCTTACCTGAAATTCAGTTCACCTCACGCTCCTGCCTTCGCTTTCCCTGATCCATGATTGACCACCGCGTTAGCAATCGCCTGCCCGGCCTCATATGTCTCGTTGGCGGCATGTCCTTTCTGTCACACACCGGTGGGTAGCTGCCCTCTGTTGTAGCTCCACCACCAAACAACTCAGTTATTTTTTCCACATCCAGCTGTAACTCCGATTCTATGCGAGCATTTGCGAGACCAGGAGGTGAAACGACAGAGAGAGTCCCTCGCTATCCATTTGCAGCCAAGTGCGGCAGCTAGCTAGGTAGCCAGCTAGGTAGCCGGCTAGCTGTCAGGCAGGACCGGCGTGGTCAGAGCACTGTCGCTAAATATGGGATGTCTTGATAAAACAAGCAGATATTTGAAGTTTACACACCTACATTCTCGCCTGAAAATATCTTAAAAGCTTATTTTGTGACCTAGAAACACGAATAAAAGACATATAAAACGAAGTGGTGGCCGCCATTGTTCACTCTGTAGAGGCGTGCTATGAATTGTGTAAGAATAATAAATCCGACGAATAGTAATATGTGTGCCTCTTGGCATAGGCACACATAATAATAATAAATCCGACGAATAGTAATATGTGTGCCTCTTGGCATAGGCACACATAATAATAATTAAAGCTGCAAGCAGCGATATGAGGGCCCTCGCACCCCCGGCGCGTCGAGCCAAGCCCAACACCTAAAACCAGCGCTTCCGATCTGATGTCACATCGATGGAATTCATGCATTTAACCACCAGCTAAAATTTCATCTCATTCAACCATTATTATAGTCGTCCCACTAGGTGGCGCTCTAACCATTACTGACAAATGGCATAACAAACATTTCCGAGCTCGAGTCTCATCACGCCTGCGACCTTTGGGAGAGATTGGACATTGTGTTTTGAGCGACAGCAGGTTACTGCTTTTTGGCGAGTGATTGAAACTCCACGTGCCGCCATGACCACCCCGTTTCCCTGAACGTAAAAGCTTCGCAATTTAACATCACATAGGTCTTTAGATTCCACACACAGGAGATCGCAGAAATCTAATGAAATCCCTTGGAGGAGTTCGTCAAAGTATGAGGCCTGAAAAGAGGGGAAAATGTCGCCAAATTTACACATTAATTTTAAAATGGCTGACTTCCTGTTGGATTTGGGATATTGCTCCAAGAGACTTTTTGTACATCTTGATATCTCCAATAAGCTTGCCAGGTTTCAAACTCATACATAAAACACAGAGCAGGGCTGTTGTTTTGAAATTTTGTAGGGGGCGCTGTGGAGCCATTTTGCGCTGTTCAAGGAAAATGAACATATAAAAGAAATCCTCATCACATTAGAGGTGTGCGCCAAATTTCAAGACTTTTAAACTTTTCAAGCCCCTCAAAAGCCACTTCATCTTTCATGGTGAACTGCGTTGCCACCAGGGTGCGCCGTTCAGTTTATAGTCACAATTTTCTCACTGAAGCATCAAGAGGGACTGATGGTGATATTCACCGCTTTTGAGGTGGCCACGATGAACCTGTGAAAATCAGTACAACAAAATGAAAGACATGACATTTCCTGGTGCCACTAGGTGGCGCTCTACGTATTCCTGACAATGGGCATATCAATCTGTTCAGGGCGGGTCTGACATCATCCCTGTAAAATCTGGTACTGATCACATTGGATTTCATTGAGTTACACTAATTTGTTTCTTCATGGCGAGACCTCAATGTTCGCCATGCTGCTGGGGTCACACCCTTCAGCGAAAACTCACAGTTTTCTCTGGAACCCAAGACCAACTCCTTAAGGCTTTCCTGGAGAAATTTGAGGCTGCAGATGTCACCCATTACAATACTGTACCCCAAAGTGTAAAACATGACATTTCCTGTTCCCACTAGGTGGCGCTGTCCCTGATGTCAAATATGGCAGTTGAAATATGTTCAGGGGTGGAGCCTTATCATATGTGTCCACTTTGGTCAAGGTCGGACAATGTATGACAGAACGAGAGGCAATAAGATTTTCATGGCGAGTGATCGAAATTGCCGTGGCGCCACGGCCTCACCGTATCCCGAAAACTCAAAAGCTCCGCAATTTAACATGGCCCAGGTGTGTAGTTGACACTGACCAAATATGAAGCTTGTGCGATGAAATTCCAATGAGGAGTTCGCAAAAGTTCGAGGCATGGAAATGGCAAAATTAGAGCCAAAATGTCACCTTCACTTCCAAATGGCGGACTTCCTGTTGGGTTTAGGACATGGCCATAATAGACTTTTATGTGCGTCTCCGAACGTTAGATATGTGTTCGAGTTTTATACATGTAGGTCATACCCATCTCGGGGCTCGCGTTTCTCATTTTTCTAGGTGGCGCTACTGAGCCAATTTTCCCTGGACATGTCTCACGGACATTAAAATACGTAAATTTTCACCAGACCTGACGCGTGCAAATTTCATGAGTTTTCGAGCATGTTTAGGCCCTCAAAAGACCGATTCATTTGCCGAAATAATAATAATAATAATAATAATAATAATAATAATAATAAGAAGAAGAAGAAGAAGAAACAGAGCAGATACAATAGGGCCTTCGCACTTTTGTGCTCGGGCCCTAATAATAATAATAATAATGATAATAATAATGATAAACAGAGCAGATACAATAGGGCCTTCGCACTCTCGGTGCTCGGGCCCTAACTAAACGGAGCAGATACAATAGGGCCTTCGCACTCTCAGTGCTCGGGCCCTAATAACACTACAAAGGTTCATAATAGAGTGAGTGAACAAGTGGAAGTTTGAGAGAAAAGGCAGTGTGTGTGATGATTCCTGATGTCTGAAAGGGCTCTATTTAGAAGTGTGAGCGTGACATCAAGGTGTATTGGTTTTAGATCAAGATTTAGTAGAATTAAAGAGGGTTTATAGACTATGAATACAAAGAAAAACAAAAGAGTTCGATTAGTCTGCAGAAACAGGAAATATGTGTGCCTGTGGTGTGTAAAGACAGCTCACAGAGAGAAACAGACGAGTTAAACTCTAAGAAGATGAAGCGAATGAAGGTCTTAAGAAAAGTAATGATAATGATATTAATTGTATGCTTTAGTGTGTCAATACAGGTGGATTTCTCTCAACCTGGAACCTTGAGTACAGCGTCAAAAGCATAGATTAATTGGGAAAGTCTTGAAAAAAGAGGATACAGGGTATAATTGGGTTGAAACTGAAGGCTGAACTCATGATTGTTTAGAGATGTCCGCCATGTCATAAACAAAAGAAGGTAAAATAATGACAGAAATAATTGACAACTATATTAATGAACAGACAACACATACACAAATTGTTATATGTGAAATTATTTTTGGAAAGAGTCAGAAGTGAGATAGTTTGAATTTAGAACTCAGTGATAAGATGCATGAATTAAACCTTATTGTAACAAACACTTGCAACGAAGAAAGCAGCTTACACTCAGTTAATATGAACGCAAAACCTTGATGCCATAGGCAGTTTGTTTTGTTTTTGTTTGTTTGTTTTGTAAGTTTGGAAAACAAATTTGTGATTATACTTGTGGATCACAGTGACACATAATGATTAGGCATATGATTTGTTGATGCCTAGTTTTAGAGCTGTGAGCTATGAACTGTAAGCAATGCAAAGTTTTTCCCAACTTAGAAGTTTGGCACATGCCAGACAACTTTCTTATGTAGGCATTTTGCTTTCACAGTCACACATCAGAATTGAAAAGTGTGGACCCCAGCACACTTCCCCCTACTTTGCAAGACGGTGACGCACACTGCTGTATAAAGGAGCTAGGAAGCTGGATGAGGAAACAAAACCACGCGCTGACCTTCACAGCACCCCACAGGCTGGTTTCGTTAATATCTTTGTAGACGGTTCAGCGTCCAAAAGTAGCCTTGGGCGGAACTGTGTAGGTTATGCGGTAACCACAGTAGACACCATTTTAGAAGCAAAAGCACTAACTTCCTCACACGCTGCACAGAGCGCTGTTCTGTGCAGCTCTTCATGCTGTTACACGTGCCTGTCAACTGCATGAGGGACAGGGCATAAACATATACATTGACAGCCAGTATGGCTTTGCAGCTGTACATCATTTTGCAAAAAATTTGGCAGTATAGAGGGATGGTTACTTCTACTGGCAACCCAGTGCAACATGGAAATCTTTTAAAGGCACTGTTGGAAGTGATAATATTGCCAGAACAGTACAGTTAGCATTATGTAAATGTGCTGCACACCAGAAAGGCAACTCAGAGGTCACTAAAGGCAGCAACGTCGCAGATCAAGCCGCCAAAGCAGCAGCACTACAAACTGTAGACATATTAATGTCTGACACCTCAATGCAAATACCACTTGATGTGCTTATAAATGAACGAAAAGCCGCACCAACTACAGAACAAAGGAAATGGTTAGAATGTGGAGCACAGCTAGAAAATGATTTGATGACTTGTAATGGCAAACCAATATTACCAAAATCCCTACACACATCAGCAGCATTATTGACACACGGTTTCAATCATGTGTCAACAGGAGGGAGGGGTGGTAGATAAAAATAGGGGTGGTAGATAGAATTTCGGAAATTTGTCTGAATGCTTCATGTAAAATCGACGGCGAACAGGATCAAGAAATTGACGCTCTGCGCATTGCAGTAATGCAACACAGGGTAGCATTGGACATGATTCTCGCCGAGAAAGGAGGGCTATGTGTCCTCTTTAACAACACATGTTGCACATACATTCCAGATAATGTGCACTCACCGAACATGACTGATGCTCTGAAAACACTCAGACAACTTCGGGATGCACAACAACGAGACTATGCCACAAACACGGAAGACTGGCTTACGTGGCTTTTAAGCGGCTCTTGGAAGTCCCTGCTGATTAAAGGACTTGTTTTTGTTGGTGTTATAATACTGTTATTGTGTCTTTTCACTTCATGTGTCATACCTTGTTTGAAGAACATGGTATCAAAAATGGTAACTGCTTCAATTCATGCTTACATTACCCTGTCACAGAATGAAGAAGATGATAATGAGATAGACTCTTGGATATAACATACTCACAAAACCCACTATTTTATGATGTCTTGGCTAATAATGTTTACAAGTGGCCATAGACTGATACAATGTTAGTGGTTGCTATGTACATATACATATGTACAACAGGAGGTAATGTTAAGGGATTTTTTAGGACTTTAGGAATTTTATTATGTTATGCTTAAAAGTACATTTCATCTAGATGTGTTTGCTCTTTCAGTGTTCAGCTTAAATAGAGAAGTTACGCTCTGTTCAACAGGAAGCCTGCATGCAGCACAGTTCTATTTTATCTCTTCCTGTACATGCTACACGAATATGCTTGGGGTATAAATAAAGCCTGACAACTGTTCCAGGGTGTAAGTCTCCGTTGAGTCTCACCCGTGTACACGTTGACCTGTCTGAGTGTCATTTATTCCGACCTGAGTTGCACTGCAGGAAAACTCCTGACAAACAGTAAGTTTTGATTGGACAGCTCCCTCTTCCAATCAAATTAGACATAAGAATGTGAAATCTTTATAGTGTATCAGATATTGAAAAACATGATGTCATCCCCTCAATGGAAGGATAAAGGTGGATTGGAAGTAAATGCTCACATGCTTACAATAACCTGCATTTATCTGTTTTCAGCTGACTTTGCCACACCATTTGGATCAATTAACAAAACAAAAGCACAAAATGAAAGAATGCTTGCTCCATGTTAAATTTGTCCCACTACATCTATTTAACGCTTGTCTTCATGAAAGGGCTAATATTAGCAGGTAGCTCAGGCATTTCATTCCATTTTCTGGGGAAGAAAAAATGTTACACAACTTTTAAGTAGCTTATATAATGAAACTTGAGTCTATGAAGACCCTTGACAGTGTACTACAGTAGCTATATCTTTTTGCCAGTAAACACTGTTACAGTGTAGCTATGTGCTGGAAATGTTACAGACGCTGAAGCTGGAGAGCCAACTTTATGAAGGAAAGTAACTTGTGTCACATTGACATGGCTATCAAAAATTGTACTGAGGGCCACTGTGCCTGTGTCCCAATTCAGTGGTACCATTGGTAGGCTGGGTCATTTGAAAGCAGCAAGAACATAAAGGCCAAAAGTGAATGGCTGTTAAATGGAACCTGACCTCCATCATCAAATCATGTCTCCCTTTTTATGGATTTTGCCGGGACCAGAGGAAAGAGTGGTGTGACTGGAACGCTGCTCATACAGAGTGTGTAAAAGCCTGTATCAATAAAACGCATAGCAAGGTACAATGCTGTGTGTGGGGGTCCTCATTCTTGTCATACTCAAGAAGTACCAAAGGCTGAGAGAAGCGCTTGAGAAGATGTGGAGGTTGAAGGGAACAGTGGTCGCAGTGGTAATGGGAGCACTTGGGCAGTGACCCCCAAGCTAGGTGCTTGGCTCCAACAGATCCCAGGAACAACATCCAAGATTCCTCTTCAGAAGAGTTGTAGGAACAGCAAGGATACTGCGCAGGACTCTCAAGCATTTGATGTGCAACCGATCATATGCAACTTCATGAAACAATCATTATTGCACAATTTGTTAAAGAACAGCTACCTAAAACTGCAAAGAAGTCAATAATCTCCTTAATAGTGTTACATCCTGGACGGAGAGGAGAGGTAAGTGACGGAAGTGACGGACAAGGTAAGCGACTCATGTTGTAACTGACGTCAGACGCCGGAGATTTTGGCGGAAAATTAAAGCAAATGGTAGTTTAGATTTGAACAAATTTGAACAAATTCCTTTAAGCTTCAGTATTACCAAATACACTTATCAATTGTCTTATAACTAACAATATTTGTCTAAATAATCTCCAACACCCTGGAGAACAACGGGGAGAGTTTAGAAGCTCTCCAAGATTACATCGATCAGTGCTTTCAGGGTCTCGTGATGAAGAAGGCCCAGAGTGCAGCTTCCCCGGCCAAATCTGAGACGCCATCGTCGAAAAGACTTCGCCCGGCAGATTCCCCCGGCACGATATTGCCGACATACTGGAGTCAATTGACAAGCGATTGTCCAGCTTCGACGCAAGGCTGTCCTTGGTGGAGATTCTTCACCGGGAATTTAAATGCTTGCGAGAATCCCTGGAGTTCAGCCAGCAGCAGGTGGAAACGCTTCGCTGCTGAAAATGCCACGCTAAAGGAGTCGGTGAAATGTCTCACAGAAAATGTTACCCAGCTCAATAGAGAAAATAAAAAAGTAAAAGAAACAGTTATTGATCTACAAGCTCGTAGCATGCGTGATAATCTGGTATTTTCTGGTATTCCAGAAGCCGCTGGAGAGGACGTGGAGACCACGGTAAAAAGCTTCATCAAAACCCACCTGAAGCTGCCGGAGGACACGGTGAAGAACATCGTCTTCGATAGGGTGCATCGCCTCGGCCCTATTCGGGCTTCGGCCGGAGACCACGTCCTATCGTGGCCAAATTCGCCCACTTCAAACAAAAGGAACATGTGAAAAGCCGCGGCAGGGAATTAAAAGGAACGGACTTCAGCGTGAACGACCAGTTCCCCAAAGAGATCCGGGAACAACGCAGGGTCCTCTTCCCAATCCGACGCGGCTTCATCCAGAAGGGCTCCAGCGCTGTCATCGCTGTGGACCGGCTGTGCGTGGACGGACAGCTCCACCGCGACCCGACATCACTCCGTGGCTGTATTAACTTCACACCAGATAAGAATCCGCTACATCCTTTCCCCATCCACTCACACTAACTTGCATTAACATCTGTTTAACTTACCAGTATCAAATCGCATCTTAGGTGTGATATCATAGCAGAAGTAACACCGTCACTCTCCGTCAACGGTATGATTGGAATGTTTCCAGGTTTGTTTTTTTTTCTCGTTTTTTCTTAATACATACGCACAGCACGATCACGCACAGTCATGCGCTCAACGGCAGCACATTTACATCAGTCAGACAGCGCACACAGACCTACAGGATACACATACTTAAGCCAAGCATACTCATATTAGTAAATATGCAAACACATAGTCAGATTCAAGGAGCATCTCATCACACATTTTTTCTCTCTCTCCTTCTCTTTATTTATGAACAAGTGATGTACTCTCTCCACCTGTCTAAGCGACACACACAGCGCACACCCCTAGTTATACACAGACATCTATGGGTGCACTAAGATTCGTTACATGGAATGTAAATGGAGCTGGCTCCAGAGAAAAGAGGTTAAAAATATTTAACCAACTCAAAAAACTACAGGCAGATGTTGTCCTTTTACAAGAAACCCACAGACCTCTTAGAGGTTCGAATGAACTTAAAACACCTGAGTTTCCTAATGTGTTCTCAGCTTGTTATAATTCTAGACAAAGGGGAGTAGCAATTTTAATCCATAAAAAAATTAATTTCACAGTACTCGATACAGTTATAGATCCAGAGGGCAG
Source organism: Oreochromis aureus (assembly GCF_013358895.1). Classification (NCBI taxonomy): domain Eukaryota; kingdom Metazoa; phylum Chordata; class Actinopteri; order Cichliformes; family Cichlidae; genus Oreochromis; species Oreochromis aureus. The sequence goes on along the minus strand of NC_052955.1, from coordinate 10,222,162 downwards.
ATTCTTAATCATTAAATTATCTATACTTGATAAAAAGCTATGTATTGTAAGTGTATATGGTCCAAATGTTGATGATCCCTCATTCTTTCACAGTTTTTTCAGTGCACTCTCTGAACACTTAGATGGCACACTTGTTCTTGGAGGCGACCTCAACCTTGGACTAAATGAAGAAATGGATAGGCTCAATACAGCAGGAACTCAGCGTGGTTGGCAATCCACAAATATAATCAAACAGTATATGAGTGACTTTGGTCTTTGCGATGCATGGCGCCCCTTCACCCCAACAGTAAGGAATATACTTTTTTTCTCATGTTCATCACTCCTACTCTCGTCTGGATTATTTTTTGGTCAGCAGCTCACTGCTGAGTGACATTTCAGACACTGAGATTCACCCTATAGCTGTCAGCGATCATGCTCCTGTATCTTTAACACTAATGCACAAGAATAATACTACGCCAAGTAAAAACTGGAGATTTAATACATCACTGCTTAAAGATGAAGACTTTATTAAATATTTTTAAAAAGAGTGGACTTCATATTTAGACTTTAATGACACTCCCGAACATCAGCTTCTGTTTTATGGGAAGCAGGAAAGCTGTGATGAGAGGTAAAATAATTTCTTTCTCATCACATGAAAAGAAAAAAGAAACAAAAATATTCAGGAATTAGAAAAAACCATCAAATCACTAGAAGAAGCCTCACGCGTCCCACCAAGATCAGGAAACATTGAACAAAATACGCAAAACAAAACTAGAATTAAATGAGATAATTGATAAAAAACAAAATTCTTAGTACAAAGACTACGCTTACAAAATTATGAACATAGTAATAAATCCGGTCAATTTCTAGCAAACCAGCTAAAAATAAATAAATAAAAACAACTATATGTGCTGTTCAAGATTCATCTGGGAACACAATATATGACCCGAAACAAATAAACCACATTTTCAGGGATTTCTATAAAAAGTTGTATTCACCACAAATAAACCCATCTAAAAAGGAAATTGATCAGTTTTTAGACAACATAACTCTCCCAAAATTATTAGACTCTCAAGCAATGGCACTGGATTCGCCACTGACATCAGGTGAACTCCAGGAAGCCCTGATAAGTATGCCCAATAATAAGGCTCCAGGACCAGACGGCTTTCCTGCAGAATTCTACAAAAGAATTCTGGACGATTCTAGCACCAGTTTTTACAGAACGTTGTTGGAAATCAAAGAAAATGGCAGACTTCCATCAAATATGAATTCTGCAAACATTAATCTCCTGCTAAAACCAGACAAAGACCCTGTATATCCCTCAAGCTATCGTCCAATATCCCTTATAAATGTAGACCTTAAAATAATCTGCAAAGCTCTCTCAAAGAGATTAGAGAAAATAACCCCCTCTTAATTCATCCTGACCAAACTGGTTTCATAAAAGGTAGGCACTCATCAACAAATACACGTGAGATTACTTAATTTGATAGACTACTCATACAGTAAAAACCTTGAAACTACTATATTTTCTTTAGATGCAGAAAAAGCGTTTGACAGAGTTAACTGGAAATTTCTATTTTCAACTTTACACAAATTTGGTTTTGGATCTTCTTTCATCAACTGGTTAAAAATATTATATAATTCCCCAACAGCTTGTGTCAGAACAAATGACCAGACATCCTCCAGCTTCTGTCTCCTGAGGGGCACCAGGCAGGGATGCCCACTCTCCCTTCACTGTTTGCAATTTTTATCGAACCACTAGCAGCAGCAATTAGACAGAATTCAGTAATTAAGGGCATAAAATGCAAGAACGTGGAACATAAAATCAGCCTTTATGCGGATGATGTGTTACTCTTTCTCCAAAATTCACAAACCAATATCTCTGGGGTGATTGAACTGATAAACTCTTTGCAAGAATATCAGATTACTCAATTAACTGGTCAAAATCTACAGTCCTTCCGATTAATTGCTCCTTCCATAATTCCTCTTCTACTCCACTGCAATCGGAAATATAAAATATTTAGGTATTAATGTTTCTCCCAAGCTTGCAGATCTAACTAAATTAAACCATATCCCACTTTTAAAGAAAGTAGAAGGTGATCTGGCTAGGTGGAAATGTCTACCCATATCACTCATGGGAAGGGTTGCTGCTATAAAAATGATGGTATTACCAAAAATAAATTATTTATTCTCAATGATCCCAACTAAACCGCCGCAAGATTGGTTCAGATCTCTAGATTCAGATATGTCCAAATTCCTTTGGAAAAATAAGCCCCACGTATAAGCTTAAAAACATTACAAAAGACCAAGGATAAAGGAGGATTAGAACTACCTAACTTTCAGCACTACTTCTTAGCCAACAGGCTTCAGTTTATCTCAGGATGGCAAAAACATACCCTCTTAGATGAACCTTGGCTAGATGTAGAACAAGCACTTTGCAATAATCTAGAGATTTCAGATCTACCATTCATCAGCTCAAACATCCAACAACATGAATGCTTCAAAAGCATCAACATCAGCTCTTCTCTGACAGCATGGTGGGAGTTTCTGAAGTTGACAGAGTCTTCATTAATCCCATGCAAACGTACACCTATCTGGAACAACCCTGACATATTACAAAACAATAATATGATAAACTTTTCAGATTGGAGTGGTAAAGGAATCAAATATTTAGAACATATACTAGAAGGAACAGAATTTATTCCATTTGACAGACTAGTTACACAATATGGGATCAACAAGAAAAGATTTTTAGAGTATCAACAAATTAAATCCATAGCAAAAAAAGAGATTTAAACCAGGTCAAGTTGAACTACAAACACCACCAAGTGTGGTTCAATTTCTTATTCTTAAAACCCCAAATTACTGTCCAAAATATACAGAATGCTTTCTAAAACAGATGAATCAATATCACTTCCTATTGCAAAATGGGAAGCGGATTTATCAGTTAACTTAGACCAAAACTTCTGGTCTCAGATTTGCTTAAAACCTTTCATCTAATTAGAAACCCCAGTCTTCAATTAATTCAATACAAAATACTACATAGAGTGCACTATACAGGTCATCGGATGTTCAAGATGGGCTTTACGTCTACCAACAACTGCTCACACTGCCAAACCAATTCACGGACAATTATATCCACGCTCTTTGGTTCTGTCCACCAGTTCAGAAGTTTTGGCGCGAGATATGTGAAGACTTATCAAAGTGTCTGAAATGTAACATTCCAACTTCCCTTTAGTGTGTCTGTTGGGCAGCTTAGATAATGTCACTACGGAAAAGAATATAGCCCATATGGTTTTCACTGCCCTATGCATAGCCAAGAAAACAGTCCTCATGACCTGGAAAAATAAAAATAATCTTAATTCTAACCAATATAGAAATTATCTATTAGATTACATTAGTCTTGATACAGCCTCTGCCACTACATCAGATCAATTGCTCTGGGCTCCTTTGATCAGCTCCATCACCTAGTGGGGTGGGGGGTCATAGTTTGGTCCCGCCTTCACTGTTGTGATTGGTGTGGGGGTAGGGACAGGCTTAGGGCATCGGGGGTTCCCCAGGAGCATCTTCCTTGGGGGCTCAACCCGGGTAGCGGTCATGGCCAATTAAGGGCTCTGTTGGCTCTTGGGTGACGGTTTCCTCGTGGCTGCGTGCAGCGGGGCTAGGGAGGGTCTGTGCTGACGGACGTGGGTTACTGACCTGGTAGCCTGGCTGCCCCTGGGTGGGTCCGGGACGGGCGTGAGGTTCTGGGGCGCTCCGTCTCTGGGCTGGGGCCCTGGCCGGGCCTCAGGGGCTGGGTCCTGGTTGGTGTGTTGCCGGGGTTGTGGGCGGGTGGGTGTATGGGGGCCCGGCCCTGGCGCAGGGTACCGCTGCATCGAGCCACCTGGGGGCTCTTCAACTGGTGGGGAGGTTGTCACATCTTGCAGGAGCTTTCCTCTCTTCAGGAACTCTCTCTGCAGGAGGGGAGATACAGGAGAGGTGGAGGAAGATCTCAGCCTGGGCGTCTATTGTCTAGTGTAGTCTGGAAGATGAGTGGATGATGGGATGGGTGCAGTTTTCTCTGTGGTGGGGTCGGAGGACTGTCCAGGGCTCTGTGGGGCCGGGCAGCGCTGCCGCACTGGGCCCCGTCCGGATGGGCCTGGGCCCCCCTTTCCTGGCGGGTTGCAGAGTATGGGGTGCCTACTGGGGTCAGCGGGGAGCTGGCCCCAGGAGGGGTTACTTGCCCCTCCCTTCCTTCCCTCCCCATCTCCAGCTGCCTCCCTCTTCCCGCTCCACCACAATCACCCACACATGCAGGGCCTTGGGGTAGGGGTGTGTCACCAGGGTGCAGGGGAGGCATCCCCCCCCTCTGTCCCCTTCTGGCTGCCTCTGCCTCAATTTTATCCCATAACTTAGACATTCACATTACTCACACTCTCATTACACATACATATAGGATCTTGGGGTGGGCACGCCACACAGAATCCAAATTACCATCAGGGTGTACACCTCACCCCTGGCGTGCGTTGCCCACCTCTCAATTTTAAATACACGTGAGCGTTGAGGGCTAGCAGGAGGGGCTATGCGCTTACCTGCTGCTCTGGCAGGTAGCTCCATGCCCTCCTGGGTTTTAAATGCACCTTAGAACACACATGCATCAACACTACATATGAGCGGGTGGAGGAGGTTTGGAGTCTTCACACACCCCCTTCTCTGCGGCCTGCTGGAGCGGGGGCTGGGAGGAGGAGTTGGCCGTCCTACTGGGGTCTGGAATGTGGGGCCTCCCTGCTGCTACTGAGTCGGGCGGTCTGCTTCTCCCACCGCAGGGAAAAAGGGTAACACCACCTGGGTCTGGGTGCAGTTTCCCCCTCCAGGGGCAAGGGTACCCAGACCCGGTTCTTAGAGTACGCTTGGGGAGAGTGATTGTGTGTACAGCGTCTCTTTATGTCTGTCTCCACGTTGGTTGAGTGTGGAATAATTGCTTATGAGAGCATGAGGGTGGGAATGGATGTTTGTATCTGTGTGTGCCTGTATGTCTGTGTCTATATGTCAGGTTGGGTATCAGACGCCACCTCTCTGGGGACATCTCAGGCCCTCCAAGGTTTGGAGGCCTATCTCCCCACCACTTCCCCTGCCGGTGGCGGACGCCCTCAGACATCGGTGCGTTGGTGGTTCTGTGTGTCCGGGGGTGGGCGCCCAGGTACACACCGGCTCACTCCTTGGCGGCTGCTTATCGGGGCCTGGAGCCTGGGGCTCGCTCGGGCCACTTCGGAGGCGGGGTGCCCTCGGCCTCGCGGCCCGGAGCTCGGTCACTCAGGCACAGCTGGCTGCCGGGCGGAGCTCACGGGCACATCACTGCAACCCCTGGCTTCTGCTCATGGCTGCTGAGTGACCCCTCATCTGAGACTCTCCTCAGCTCTTTCTGGGATAGTGGCAGCTGCCCTCTGTTGGTCTTCCTTGGTCTCTTGTGTTCTGGGGGCCTCTGGATGTCTGGAGTTTTGATCTCCTCCATACCTGCGTCATGCCCTGGAGGACGGGGCAGTGGCCCCCCACACCCTCTAGCAGATCATTACATGAAGGAACCTTTTAAAAAAAAAAAAAAAAAAAGCGTCCATGCTCACAGGTGTACACACAGGTGATCACACACAAACTACACCCTTTTGGCTCTTACCTCAAAGCACACTGTGCGCTGTCGATCTTACGTGCTGCACAATAATGTTTAATATTTAGTATTTACTGTCATACTCCCATAGATCATTGTGATGATGTTTATTACTCTCGCTTTTCTTCTTGCTTTCTTCTTTCTTTCTCAACAGGTGATCCAGGTGATCGATATATGTATTTTTGTCTGCTTATTCTGTTGGTTTTGGTTTTTGCCCTTTTCCCCATCCCTCTTCCCCGCTGTTTTCTTTCCCTCTTTCTTTCTCCCTTTCCTTCCCCAGTCAAGTCTGTCCCGTATTCAGCAAGTGAAAATAAAATAAACAATAAAGGTGAATCAAATGGACCATTACGGCAAGGCTGGGATGGTCCATTTGGTAAAAAGTAAATCCGTTGGGCATCTTTCTTCGCCTTTAGACAATAATTCTGATGGCAAAAGAACCAAACGGGACAGGTTAAAAAAAAAAAAAAAAAATAGTGTTACATCCACACTTTGTATGACTCTGGATAGTCTGAAAAATAAAGTCTTAAACCAGAAGGACTTGACTCCCTCATACAACTCTGAAATGCATACCTTAGCAGATAACCCTAAGTAATAACAATTTTATTTAGCTCGTAAATAGTTTGTTGCTCTATAACAAAGCCCGATGTAAAGCTAAGGCATGCTATTATTCATCAGAACCACCCTTGTGCTGCTACTGTTGGGGTGCAGTAGCTCCACCACCCCACTAAAGGGACAGAGTTGGTTTGTGCACTGAAATTTATATAGTGAGAATAGTAAAAGTTAATGGAGTCGGACTAAACTGATACCAGCACACAAATTGCTAATCCCAAAGTTGTTATACTGGAGCATGAAAAATATATTGTGGCATGTTGTGAGCGGCTAGTTATCTCCCATCATGCCTTGGGAACATGTGTTGCTGTTGAAGATGAGGAAACTGTGTTATTTACATCTGTTATTGTTACATGACTCTTAATAGGGCTTTGGAGCGTGATGTCACGGGGGTGGGCGTGGAAAGGATTTTGGCCCGATCTGCCATTTTGGGGGTCTAAACAAAGCGCAAGCGAAAAGGGAGCGAAGGCTGTGTGGTCCGCTGCAATCTTCGATCACACGACCGGCAAGAGAATAAGCTTGAAAAGGGTTTGTCTTTTCATTCTTTCCCAACCTGGAAGCAACATGAGGCAGCTCGTGTATCGGATGTTACCAAACGAAGGCGTCTAGCCTGGATAGCAGCTGTGAGACGAGCTGATATCCAGTTCTCTTCCATCTCCAGTTATCTGTTGGTGTGCTCCAGACAGTTTCATTCCGGTAAGTTCTAAATATGTTCATATCACTCTTTATAGCCTATTAGTTTTGTTTTCAACGCGCTCTGAGGTCATAGCAAATTAGAACAAACATCCTACTGAGTGATTTTGCAGAACTATCTTCTATTTATAGAGTTGCTAATTATTTGGCATTATTGCAGCAAACCAGCCTATGAAATGGATGAAACATCGTGACTGTGTTCCAGCGCTACACAAGGGACCTGCTTCAAACATACCACCATGCCAATCAGATTACTTCTTCCATGTGAGGGTGAAGAGGTGACCTCTTCACCTTCACACCCATAAGATGGTGAAGGTTTGCTGCGTTTGTTGAACAGTGTGGTAGTAAAACCAGGGAAAAATGAAACTTGCTCCTGTTAAACATTCTTAAGTCTTGTGCTGTTTAAATAGTGGTATTTTTTTTCAAAAGATACAGTAAATAATGTTAGTAGTGGGTGATATCATGTAAACACTGTCATGATTTGGTGTAAACATTTTGTCATTTGTAAACTATAAATGACATGGATTCTACATTGTAACTGATGTGATGTTCTATAAAGTGGTTTTAATTTAAAAAAAAGAGAGGCAAAAATCAGTTTGTTTCTTTATTCAACTTTTGAACAGTGGTACTCAGTCAGTACATATTCAGTAAATGCAAATTATTTACATGGCAGTGCACTTCAGGCATAAATCTGGACCCCTAGATAAAACATTATGGCATTATAGCAGTGACAACTCCTCCGCAGTAGCATGTGGGATTTTTCTTTTTTGAGGACGGCTCCTTTTACCTTTCAATACGGATGGTCTGTTTATGTTTTGATCAAGAGCCTTTTTTTGGGCAGCTGAAGAGGAGAAGTCTATCTTATGGCCAACCTCTGACTGTATCTTGGTCACATTACCCAGCAAAACCCAGTATGCAGGTTCATCTGTAACAGTCCTTGTGCCACGGATCCACACTGTTGCTTCTACATTAAACAGAAGAGCAGGGACATGGGTGCAGGTCTTCACGACTCCGGCCATACAGGTGCAGTGGGCGGCTTCAACCTTCCCTGTGATGCTCACAGTGACCCATGGCTGCAATGCTGGTTCATTCAGTCTTTGAGAGTGCAGTACCTGAAACACACACAGACAAAGTTAATTTGAAGACAAGAACTATGAACCAAGGCAGACATAAATTTGTTTTATCTACTTTATCATAAATGTAACAAAGTGTTTAGAAAGTTAGCACATACATGTAATTTTTCATTTTTTTATGTATCCATCTATACAACGCTGCATGTTATAGTGTAAATCTGCCTGTTCTCTCTCAGAAACCTGCCTGCAGAAAATGAACCTAAAGTATGTAATGCAAGGATGTAATCACTTTAGAGATGCAGAAAGCATAAAGTGACAATTATGAATCACTTAACATGATAAGGAGATTCTGAAGGTCAATAATCAATGTATAAAATTAAAATAAAATGTATTTTTAGTGACACAAGATACAAATATTGAAGCAAGATGTATAATTAGAATTATTTATAATAAATATGAATAAATTATTGCAATTTCTTTAACCATAAAGAATAACTAAATCCTTCAGGACAATGTCACATCAATGCACTGAACTCACTATGTTATCCACCTAACAGCCTCCACGTGTTCTCACTGTAATTTCTCCCTCATGAATGAATTTATGCTGCACTAATCTGAATGTTTGCAGGGAAATCAAACACATTTCACTCGCAGTTGAGCTGACTTACCTTTGTTTGAATGACGACTTGTACGCGCAGACTCCACAGACAAGGTACGAAAATATGTCAGGCTACGTCAGTAGCGGTTGGTCTTCAGGGTTTCTACTCCACGGCCGTACTTCATACGGGTCCACATTTCCAATGCACACTATTTTCTGCAAGTACCGCTGCTTCGCCTCTGTTGATGCTACAGTGTAAATTCACTGGCAGAAGTTGTTTGATGCACAGCACATGATGAGTTTATGTGCTGTGTTATTGACCATCTGATGCACAGTGTAGTATAACAGACTGTCCAATAAAGAGCCTCCCCTTTTTGGTTGGGGTGGAACAGCAGGCTCAACCTTTGTGGGAGTCTATTGTTGGAAAGATGCCTCAGCTCACAACAATATGCTTGTAAGTATGAGCATATTCTGAGTTTATGTTAAACAAATGATGTAAAATGGTTCTGCATTCCCTCATAGTGGAAGCTAACATGTAGTTGCACTGGTGATGCTAATTGTGTTAGCAGGTCAATACGATCCATTATATATGAGCATTAAGCTAGTGGGTTGAGAACTAGATATTTTTTTCACTCTTTCTCTTGCTTATACCAGCTGTAATTTGAGTTACTAATTTTGCACCATGTAACATCAGAAATATATTATGTTCTAAGTGTATGTTGTAATATGGGTTTTTTATGTATTAGGGAGACATTATATTAGGGAGACAAACCCCGCAGTGACAGCTGGAAGCGTTTGCCTGTCCTTTTGAAGAACTGTATATCTATCTGCCAAACTAGTAATAAAGCATCATTCTCATCAGTCATAGTGAGTTCTGTAAAAGAAAGGATGGATAAAATGCTGGAAACAAGGTCAAGAGTGTCCAGTTCTTTATGGTCTACCCAACTTACATCATCATCTACTGCTGCCGCCAGAGCACGAGCAAAAGCAGAAGCTGCCCGTGTCCAGCTATAATTTACCAAGCAAGAAGCTAACATCCCAAAACAACAGGCAAAACAGCTTAAAAAGAAAGCAGGTCTGGATGCGGAGCTACATATACTCAAATCACAGAAAGCAGCTGCAGCAGCACTAGCTGACGCTCAAGCTTGGGAAGCGTCTAAGCAAGAAAATGAGCATCCACAACAGCCCCAGCAAGACAACATGCAGCAAATCAACCCAACAGAACGAGTGCAAGAGTATGTGCGGCAACAATCAGAATTCAGCGACGATCTGCAGACTCCATGAGTTAATTGTCCAGATCTCCCATCTTCTCTGGTGCCATAGCCAGCCACGACCATCAGTGCAACACCATAAGCTTGCAAAGAACCAAGTATCTGTGAAGAGTTCACACCTTTGCCAGTTTTCTATGCTTTGAGCCCAAAGAGAGCGTCTTGCAACTGGAGCTATGGAGGACAGCCAGCAAATAATGATCCATTTCACCATCCTCAGTCCAAGGTATGGACACTGTTAAGGTTCATTTTAAGTCAAGGAGAGAGAGATGGAGGAGATCGGAATAACACACTGACCCTGCCAGGTGGAGTCAAACAACGATTTTAATGAAACACACGCGTGGGAGAATGAGCTGACCCTGTACGCAAACAGCATCAAAATCTCATCTCAACAACGACACAGCATTAGTTTTATCCCGTCGAGGTATATTTTTACGGACGCCCTCTCTACGTCAGTCACATGCATCAGTTTCAAAACCACAAATGTTCTATTTGACAACTTGTGACACAATTAAAAGAACACTGGCTTCCATCTTCTCCCAGGTGGTTTCCCGCAAGCCGCCTCAGCTCTCGCATCCTGCACCTGCTTCTTCATCAAACAGTCACGTACACCAACATAAAAACTGCAACCCTAGCAAAACATGCTTAAACTTTCACCTACAAATGAACCTCTCTAACTGTATGTGGGTGTATGTGTGTGTGTATGTGTATATCTCTGTGCATGTATAGGTGTGCATGTGTGGCTCTGCACTTTAATTGACCTCGGCTTAGGCAACCAGGCTGAGGCCATCCTGTGTGTAACGATCTTGACTTATATGTAAAATGTATAAACAACTGTTTCAATCAAGAACCTCTACTAAAAGCTTAAGCAAAAGATATAGATGCATAAAAGATAATACAAAATAACCTGCTCAAAATAACTTGCACTCAGACTCTGCTTTCGGTTTCACTTCTGCAGAAAGCATGCCCTGCAAACATGTAGTTTCCTGTCTTATTTTGGCACAGAGTATACTTTCTTTCACAATGCAGTCTGCATATAAACATTTAAGATTATAGATTCAAAAGCATTTCGGGTTATAGATTCAACTCCACAGTTTAAAGTGGTTCTTACTGGACCTGTACTAAAGACTAATTAATTGGGCGCCAATATGTTTAAACCTATGAATACAATATCAATACTTGTAGATTATGTTATTAATGCCATGGTAATATGAACAATAGCAGTAAAATATTTCTCTATACCCTACAACACCCACACCTGTAAGGGGTAGTCATGCTGACACTTCTGATCTAACAAAATATCTGACATGAAACGAGATGATCAGCTCTGGCCTGCTGAGATTTGATGATCGAACAGAAAACTACTGGGCTTGGAAGGCTTCCTTTCTAAGTGCAATTCAAGATCTCTAAGTAACGTCTCAAGAAGAGCTAGACCTGCTTTCCAAATGGCTAGGGCCACAATCAGCTGCACAGGCCAAGAGAGTCAGGGCTGCATACGTAAACCCTTATCAGTCATACATTAACACTTCAGGTCTTCAGATGGTGTAGCAGAAACTCGAGTAGTGTTTTGGTGTACCAGAAGTCATTTAACATGGTCTTTTAAAGAAAATAAAGGATTATCCGAAGCTGGCAAACAGAGGCAACCAGCATTTGAGAGAACTGGGGGATCTCCTGCTTGAACTCCATGCTGCAAGGACAAGCGGTCATCTCCCAGGCCCTTCACACGTCGATACAGCCCATGGGGTAAATCTGACTCTGGAAAAACTCCCATACAACCTTCAGGCGAGACGGGTAACAGCTACCTCGAGGTTCAAAAGAGAGAATGCAGTGTCTTTTCCTTCATTTTTCATTTTTTGTCAAACTTGTGAAAGAAGAAGCCAAAATTCGTAATGACCCGAGCTTTTCCTGTGTCACTGCTGCCAACACCAGCAACCCTAAAATCGAAAGGATGATACAACAGAAGTATCGTTCTCCTGTTTCTGCTATGAGCACGGAGATATCAAGTGATGTGGGAGCCAGCCCAAGCAACCTACAGGCAAAAATAACTTGGACCCCGATAAACAATGTCAAGAGTAATACATACAGAGAAAACCCAACAATCATATGACCACCTATGAGCAAGCACTTTGGCGACAGTGGGAAGGAAAAACATCCTTTTAACAGTAGAGATAGTGTCTGTTTCCCGAAACCAAAGTGGAAGCTTGTTCCAGTTTGGGGCCTGGAAACTGAAGGCTCTGCCTCCCATTCTACTTTTAAATACTCTAGGAACAACAAGTAAGCCTGCAGTGCGAGCATGAAGTGCTCTAATGGGGTGATATGGTAATATAAGTTCATTAAGATAAGATGGGGACTGATTATTTAAGACCTTGTATGTGAGGAGCAGGATTTTTGTGTTCAATTCTGGATTTAATAGGGAGCCAGTGAAGGGAAGCCAATATAGGAGAAATATGCACACTGAATAAGCAGGGTCACCACTGTATCCTGTAGTCACATGCCTTCCTATCTGGTTTGCATTTAGTTGGACCATTATTTATTTTTCAGTGACCCCAAACACACCTTCAGGCTGTGTAAGGACTATTTGAGCAAGAAGGAGTTTGATGGAGTTCTGCACCAGATGGCCTGGCCTCCACAGTCACCTGCCCTAAACCGAATTGAGGTGGTTTGGGATGAGATGGATTGCAGAGCGAAGGCAAAAGGGCCAACAAGTGCTCAGCACCTCTGGGAAGTCCTTGAAGACTGTTAGAAAACCATTTCAGGTGGCTGTCTCATGAAGCTCATGGAGAGAAGCCAAGAGAAGACTGCACAAAGAGTATTCAAAGCAAAGGGTGGCTATTTTGAAGAATCTAAAATATAAAACATGTTTTGAGCTTTTCCACACTTTTTTTCTTTACTACATAATTCCATATGCTCATTCATAGTTTTGATGCCTTCAGTGAGAATCTACGATGTAAGTAGTCATGATAAAAAAGAAAAAAACATGAAATGAGAAGCCATGTCCAAACTTTTGACTGTTAGTGTATTTTCTTCTGAGTTCCTTTTACCAGACATGCACACATACATACTTGTATGTATGTTTCCTACAGTTATGTTACCTTTACCATGATTATTAACTCACACAAGAGAAAGTCAAAGTCCTAGGTATAGAGGACTGAAAACGTCCTCTAGTGTGATGCTTTTGGGCATCACTCCAGAGGATACAGTTGTCATACAACCGGACCGAATATCTTTAAAAAGGTTTTAAAACCAGTGTATGAAATTAGTTTGAGTGATTTTAGTCCTATTTTGCCATTTGGAGTTTGCCATCATATATTTTAAATTTAATGTGCAATTTTACCCACCATAGATGTACTGTTATGCAGCCCTCCAAAAAAAAACAATAAACAAAAAACAAAAAACTAACTGCATATGGCTGGAAGTGAATTAAAAAAAATCAAAAACCAAAGATTTCTTAAAGTTTTTCTATTATCATCATCTTTTTTATTCAATGTCCTATAATATGACATGCATAAAATAACCAAAAACTATGCTTCAAATTTTAACATATCTTTGAAAAAGAAATATCAGGTCAGGGGAGATGCATTTATCACTCTTCTTATGTTAGTAATAATTATAATGAAAATGTAATGGAAAATATTTGCCTTGCAAAACATTTCTTGCCACAGCAAAGGGCACATTCAGGTTGCAGCTTAATGAGGATGTTTCAAAGTGTTAACTGACAAATACAGTCAGCACTAATATTTCATATAATATATCCATTTGTGAGTTAGCAGCACACTTCAGTATGTGGGTTGTACCCCCAAAATTCTCATATATAAGATGAAAATGTTTTTAGTTTATAGAAAAATCTATGAAGATAATTTCAAAATTTAGACATCTTTCTTTCCGGTCCGTTCCTATCCCATCTGACGTTTGCTATTTTAGTAGTTGATTCAACAAAAAGATCCTCTTACTCTCTTGACGTGACCCTTGACTTCTTACAGTTACTACATTTTTTAATGACAACCTTAACTGTTGTCACAAAGGAAATAAATATTCTGAGGTTCATAAGTCTGCTCAGACAACATTAACACGCTAATTTGTTATTTTGTTTCAAAATAAAGTAATTACTTAATTGTTATTGTCACACAGTGTTGCTCACTAAAACAATAAAAAATCACTAAAAAACTATCAAAGAATCAATGAGAGAAGATGTTAGTTCGGTACGTGAATCGTAAACTTGTGGTCTATGGATTTTAATCAAAACTCAGAAAAGTCTCAGAGTGAATTGGAACATTTTGTGTTTCAGAATTTAATTGTGTAAGAAAATTATCTTCAACATTTTTGCATTAAATGTGACTTCTCACCTAAATAGGGTTCAAAAGTTCACAAATCACCAAACAAGACTTAGAACGTACACATATGAATATTTTAATAGTTCAATGTAATTCAATTCTATTTATATAGCGCCAAATCACAACAACAGTCGCCTTAAGGCACTTCATATTGTAAGGTATTTGTGCCCAGTATGTAAATGTATTCGCAGTTCACAAGACTCTAACCAGCTGTGTTAACCTTCCTGAATATCATAAATATCTTACTTTTAATTTCCTTTGTCCTGAGACAATACACAAAAGGATTTACAAGAGGTGGACCGAGGATGGTGCCAATCAATAAACCCTGGCGTTCTTCAAGAGTTAATACCACGCCAAATCTGGTCAAGATAACAATGACAAACTGAGGACAGTATAAACATGATACACAAATCAGGTGACTCACAAGAGTGCTTCCCATTTTCTTTTTGTCATTATTTGATAATATTTTCACAAAAAATAATATCCCACAATATGAAAGACAAATGAAAGTGAATGTGGAAAATGACAGAAAAAATGATATAATGGCAATTTGGTTGAAATATTTCTCTGGGTTAACACAAGTGGTTCGCATTACTGCAGCATAGTCACAGAAAGTGTACCTGAGCCTCAAATAGCAGTGAGGGAGCAGTGTAGCTGTTACAAGTGTAAAAAGCGCAAAACTACAGGCAACAATCCACAGAATGTATGTAAGTACCATTATACGTGTATTTGTTAAATAACTATGATACTGAAGAGGATAAATTATAGCAATTAACCGATCAAATGCCATAATTGTTAAAGAAAACCTCTCCATTGTTGCTCCCACCTGGTAAACATACATTTGAATTAAGCACTCCACATATGATATGGTATTAACACCAGCAAGTAGAACCCCGATCATTGTTGGAGTGGCACTAGAGGTATAGAAGATGTCAACAACAGCAAGATTGCAAATCAGAAGATACATTGGTTTATGTAACTGCTTGTCAGAAACAATGAAGATGATATTGACCAAACTTGCAAAAACAGCTAGTAAATAGGTTATCAGCATAACCACACAAACTGCTACAGGCCTTTTGACTGTGTCAAAACCACCTATAATAAAATGTGTTAGTTTGATTGAAGCATTCTGTAAAGACATATTTAACAAATATTAATTCAATTCAATTCAATTCAATTTTATTTATATAGCGCCAAATCACAACAAAAGTCGCCTCAAGGCGCTTTATATTGTAAGTTACAAAAAGTTTCAAGGTGTAGTTGAAGAAATAAAAATATGCTGTTAACAGTGATAAACAGTTGTAAAAAAAAAACAGAAAAAGAATCAGTTTTAACCCTTCTAAACCCACACAGGTTTGGGTTAACCACACAACAGTGCTTTCACATTTTAAGTCTACAACAACAGGAAGTTTTAACTTGGCAGCTCCCCCATCCAATCACGCTGGATATTAATTCTCTGTGTTTACATATCACCAGAGATTGCAGATTACATGATTTATGATGTCACCCCCACCCTCCAAAACCAATGGTAGATGAGGATAGTTTTAGGATAATTTTAAATCCACTAATTCTATTCACACACGTAGCACAAAATGCTACGGGTCAATGGTCTCTCTAATTTTTAATGTGTCTGAGCGAACACACAAACTCCCTGAGCGGTCCCTTGGACCACTGTGAGCGCCAGCAGATGTGTGCACTGTGGTCACGCTAGCATCGTTTCCATGGCAACAACTGGAGCCACTCCAGCGCTGTTTGTGGACTCTGGTGCCGTTTGGCCTCTTCGTCGTGGCTCCATTGGATGTGCGCAGACCTGCGTTTCCTGAGTGTGGGATCGATGCAGCTTTGCCATAGTTCCTGAAGTTGGGTTCTGTAATTGTCCTGGCTATCCTAAGTTTCTATAACATGGCCATTTACCATGTGGGACACTGTCACGTATGCCAGTTTGTCCATATTGCACTGTACATTTCGCTGTTTTGGTTTTAACATCTTATCCTGCCGACCATGTATGGAGGCCGGTTAAGTCTGGATTGTACCTTTGCTGTGTTCGGCTGGGGACAGCCTTTGTTTAACCTGTAACAGTCACAATGGTGTGGTGTCTCTTTAATGTAACATAAGTCAAGGGGTTTCGAGGTCATTAGTGTGCGCCACTGCCCTCTCTGTGATTTATGGGAGCAATGTGCTTGCACGCGAATACATGGAGAGAGACGAACTTCATATGTTTTACCTCTCCAGAGAACCTTTGCAACGTTACGGGTTGTATGAACATTGTCTGTCATGTTTGATAAGCAGCAGCCATTCAACCGGGCCTTGTATGGTTGATGAAGAGAATGTGCATTAAAGGATACGCTGTGGAATGCCCAGTACCAGTGTGATCGTGTATTCTTCCTACTATCCTGCTAAGGTTTCTACCACCTCCTCTCAACCACTGAACACAACTCAACGTTGCAAACCCCAAAAACAAACAAAGGAAAAAAGTAAATAAAAACAAACAACCATTTGTGTATTCCAATAATATATTATAATATAGACAGACTTGATAAAGAAAAGACTCCAGTCAAGGACTCCAGTCACCCCAGCCATAAACTGTTCATACTACTTCCATCGGGAAGGAGGTTCTGCAGTATCCGGTCCTGTACCAGCAGACTGAGAGACAGCTTTTTCCACCAGGCCATCAGGCTGCTGAACACTTCATAGACACCTCACCTTCACTACTGGAACCTCAACATTATGCACTCCATACTGTATATAAATGCCACTTGTTTTGCATATATCCAACTACCAACCTCTGTATATTTTATTTTATTGTTTACTCTATTTAATTTGTAAAATATGTATATACACACACACACACATATATATATATATACACACACACACGTAGATATACATATTTAGTATACACATTCAGTAATATGCATACACTCTTATAGTGTACATATATGTATTCATATAACTCTCAGATTTAGCCATTCTTATATTTTGATTGTTCTTATGTTATTGTATTTTTGCACACCTCTGTTGCATGTGAAGCTCGCACACAAGAATTTCACTCACATGTACTGTACCTGTAGTGTACCTCCACATGTGATGTGACAATAAAAGTGATCTGATTTGATTTGAAGAAAAATTTTTGAAGCAGTTTTTAAGCACAAAATTCCTATAGATTAAATAAAACATATGCAGGCCTTATACTGAGGAGATGCAGCCTATTATGCATACATTAAGCAGATAAATGCATTGGTATAGCACTCTTCTACTCTGAGCATGTTCATATTTACTAACACACTTTCATACAGTACTTAAAGACTTTTTAACCATTCTAAATAAACTGGTCTATCTCTTGAAATGATTCTGTGACACAATTTAACATTTGATCTGGTATTTGTGTAGAAACACATAAATGTGTTGTGGTTAAATGTATGCATCACACAATATTTTTATTTTTATTTTTAGAAATAATGTTAGTATTAGTTGATGTTTTGTCCAACTAAACTTTCTTAAAAAACAAGACACAACTTTCACTGTGTTTCCTCTTAAGTTTGCTCATTAGGTTAATGACTGCTTTGTTTACAAAGGACTGATAGGAAAGATGTGTCATACTCACCCCTCTTGAGTGAATTATTTGACTAGAGACCGCCCACCAGGCACCATAAAACCATAAAGCCTTTGAATGAAAACAAACTTCATTGTGACAGTGATGTACACTGTCTTGTTGGTATATATGTATCAATCTAATAAACTTAAACCTACACCATCCTCCCTATTCTGGTATTCTAAGCAGTACTTGGCCAAAACCCAAAGACTGCTTGGTTGAGTTAACCTCCTGAACTATCAACAACATATGGTGGAAACCTGAAATTAAGACAGAGAAGACTAGAGGTGAGACATGACCATTACTGAATATTATAAATAATAAACGACAGATTTAGTGACATTTTCATAAACTATTTATTTACCAGCATGGCAGGGCAAAAATATTTTTTCTAACATGGCAACCTTTAAAAAAGTGAAAGGAGACACAAAGACATGTGAGAAAGAATAAAACTTAATTGACTTTTTGATGGTATTTTACACACAGTACTGGTACAGTATCTAGAAAATGTGGGAAAATACTGGTCAATTATGAAGTACTTACTTCTGAAGAAATTATGTTGGGACCCTGAAAAAACAATTACTATGTACAATAATGGATTTCTATACATTTGACATCAGATGATCTTTTTTTTCATTCTAGCTGAAGTATGGGACGAATCGCATTTATTTTCAGCTCAATACGAAATGCGTAATATCAACTCTGAATACGAGACGATTCCATTTTTTATGGGACGGTTGGCAACTCTACTAACTAACCTTATGAATAAAATAAAGTTCACCATAAGTAACATCATAGCACCCGCCCAGCAGTATAGAAACTCCGTCATGCTAGCTAGTACGCAGTATGAGTTATTGTAACTGACTGTAAAAAGTTAGCATAATGAAAATAAACTACACCTAAACTGACCCAGATAGACTGCAGGTCATAACTTCTTACCTGAAGCTCAGTTCACCTGACACTCTGATCGGTGGCCGCCTTGGGTCTCTCCTCCTCTGCCTCCCTTTCCCTCATCCACCTGCTGGCCTCCACCACTTGCTAATTTTACTGAATCTGTAAAAGCTCCACCATAGCCACTACCAAACAATTGAGTTATTTTTACACATCTACCAGCACCCGTCCAATCCACCACCTTTCACTGTTTACACCATTATGGGGAAAAAAAACAACAAAAAAACATCGGCCCATAAAAACGAAAAATTACCATCGGCCCACCGGGCAAATGCCTGGGAAGCCCGATGGCCAGTCCAGCTATGGTACCTAGCTCCAGTAATGAACCTCAAAGAGTTTTGTCACACAATACTTGTGACTTTTATTTCTGTATTTGATATATAGATATATCAAGATTTGGGCTTGATAAAGTTGGGCCCACATTATTACACATCTGAAGTGAAAACCACACATTTGTTTGTGCTGTGAAGAACAAGATGAGGAGACCAAGATTGCCACCAGGAGAATTACACCCCAGAAAATATTCTGTATGAGAACCAACTTGTTGTCCTTTGTGCTATTTGTTAAAGAAGCTTAATCTAATGATTGCACAATTTATTAAAGAGCAGCTCTGTAAACACTACTCGTACACAAGTCAAAAATCTGCAATAGTGTTACATCCTCACTTCGTATGGCACTGGATACTCTGAAAAACAGTCTCAAATCGGAAGTGCTTGACTCCTTTTTATAACTCTCAAATGCGTACCTTAAAGTAGATAACCCCAAAATTTGAGAGTAAATATAATCTCACTAATTTAGAATTTCATTTTGCCTGTAAAGAGTTTGCCGCTCTATAAGAAAGCCCTCTCTAAAGCAAGGGCATCCTACTATTCATCATGTTGAAGAAAATAAGAACAACCCTAGGTTTCTCTTCAGCACTGTAGCCAGGCTGAAGAGCCACACTTCCTCCAAAACGAAAAGTTGAGTCGGAGTGTCTGAGTGCAAGCAACTTTATGACACCAGTTTATGTGCATATAGGGACCTCTTGAGGAAAGCAGTGTTGTGGAAGTGTATTTCCACTGAATTGGGCATGTCAGGTTTTTTAAATACTGAAGTAAATTGTTGTTAGACATACAAGTCATGGGCATGTGTGAAGTTTTTGTTTATGTACTGAAATAAATAATTGAATATCTTGGTTGTTATCTGAAATAATGTGAATCTTATATTAAATACACCTCTTTTCAGCTTTAAAATAATATAAAATGCAGTGCAAAATGGACTGAGTTCCATACAGGAGGTTTGTATTAAGACATCATATGAAACTCAAAATACATATTTCCATTCAAGAATGCATGATATATATATGATTCAAAATGACAGGGAACATCTAGAAAATGTAGAGCAGCCACAAAAAATGGCACACGCGAAGAGCGCAGCAGCCACCACAACACAAATTTTGGGTCATTTATTTGGTCCAGCTAGTGGTCACTGCAGCGCATGCCGTGTGCAATGTGAAAGTGGATCATTTTGACCCTGCATTTTGAGTTTCTTGTGCATTGATGTCATTTTGTAATATGGTTTGTTATTTTAGGTTCATTTGGTAATCCTGATGATAGCTTTTGTACATTTAAGCTTCCCCTGTGTTTCATTCCCATGTTTCCCCAGCCCGTCGTGTCTCTCTCTCGTGCTCCCACGTGTTCCCTCGCTCCCTTTCATCTGCCTTTCCTCCACTCCTTTGTCAAACTCATGTCTCAGTCTTGTGTTCCTTCATTTCCTGTTTTATTGTGAAGGTCTTATGTTCCATGTTCAGTGTGTTTAGTTTTGTTTCGCTGGTCTCATCATGTCTAATTTGTCTCAGCTGCGTTCCTCATTTGTTTTCTGTTCCCTTGTCGTTGTACTATGTACTTAAGCCTCTGTCTCCCTCAGTCCAATGTTGCATTCTCTCTCATTCCCCATTGTGTGTTCTGCCTACCTGCGTGGTTAGTTTCATGTACATTCCAAGTTTAGTTAGTTTTGTATTTCCTGATGTTCAGCAATAAAGCTGCCTTTTGAATTTATATTCGCCTCTGTGAGTCTGCGTTTGGGTCCTCTCTTGCCTGCTTCACACAGCCAGCACATGACAGAAAGGACCTTAAGAATGACATTACATGCAAAATACTTCTGTACTCTGTACTGTTGTTTGACTACTTGGCAAAGGTAAATAAAACTCACAAAGACATCTTGATTATGTGCATCTTGATTTATATCAGAACACCTCAACTCCATCTTTCCATTTCTTTCCATTTACTATCTATAAGCTGTGGAAAGTCTGAAGCCTATCCCAGCCACAATAGGGCGAAGAATCCCTGGGCTGGTTACCAGTCAAAGTGGCTGACACAGAGAGAAATGCAACTGCATATCCATGTTCATATTTGTGGATAATTTAGAATCAACAATCAACTTTCCATGCAAGTTTTGTTGACTTGTTCTCTTGTAGCCTGCCGTTGGGCCTGTCCTCTGATCCCAATCTCTCTAAGCAGTTTTGCTGTTGTATTGGCAACAAAGCCCCTGCACCTCACTTCCACCGGGCGCACCTTGATCTTCCAGCCTCTGTCCTCAGCTGCCAAGTTGGCATTTCCACACTCTCCCAATTCACCCTGTTTGGCCAGTGCCACGGCTCTGACATGTCTGGCTGTTTCCTCCTGTCGTCGCACCTCCTCCACTACCATTTTGGGAGTTCAGCCAGCCAGACGCCTGTTGCCACCGAGGTGTTACTGCACCAAGACCAAATCCTCCTCTACCCCGTTGGACGTGACCCACCACGGCATGATGCTGAAGAGCGGATTTTCGCCTGTAGCACAGATTTGGCTGGGGTCCACTTCCTCGGTCTATCCTTGGATCTAAAACTTTTGTTTGAAATTTTTTACAAATTGAATTGAATAGTTAAGGTGCAAATATGTTGTGTAAAACCCACAAAATAGAATAATTCTCACTTCTGTCTCAGTCCAAGTGAATGGTGTTTCAAACATTTTGTGACAAAATGTTCAGAAAATATGCACCTATATAAGTAAGGCTATTACTGTTTCTATCTTTAAAAAAGCACACTCAGTTCACAAGATTTTAGTCAGATGTGTGAAACTTTTTGAAAATATTAAAGAGCTTTTGTTTAATTTATTTTGTCCTAAGACAGTACACAAAAGGATTTACAAGACATGGACCGAGGACTGCACCAATTATTAAACCTTGGCGTTCCTCAAGAGTTAATACCACGCCAAACCTGGTGAAGATAATGCGAACAAATGCAAGGCAGTAATGAACAATTACACAAATTAAGTGACTCACAAGAGTGCTCCCCATTTTCTTTTTTTCATTATTTGAAGGTAATTTCACATAAAGTAAGATTCCAAAATATGAAAGACAAATGAAAACAAAAGTGAAAAAGAAAATAAAAAATGCTATAGTGGCAACTTCATTGAAATATTTCTCTGGATTAACACAGGTTGTTCCTATTACAGCAGCAAATTTGCAGAGGCTGTACTTCAGCTTGGAGCTGCAGTACGGGAAGGGGACAACAGTTGCAGGCGTATAATATAGAGTGCCTGGGTCGTCAACCCAGTGTCTTTGGTTCTTTGATTTTGTTTATTTCATAATGTTCTAGCTTTCTTTGTCTTATGGGTTATTGGATTATTCTAAATTTAGGTTCTCTGTGGTTTTTGTTCGAGCTTAGTGTTCTGGTTTTCTGTCTGTGATTCATAGTTGCTGTGTCCCCTGTCTGCTGTATCCCCATGTCAAGTCCACGTCTCTGTTATGTTTCCTGTTTTACTTTGAAGGTCCATGTCTTATGTTAATGTGCATGGTTTGCTTCCCTTGTCTTGTTAGGCCTGATTTTTCCCAGCTGTGTTTCCCTCCTGTTTCTCATTTCCTGATTGCTCCCTCTGTGTATTTAAGCCCTGTGTTTCCTCTGTCCGTGTTGCAATCTACCGTCTAATCATACTTTAGGTTCTGCCTGTCAACCTGTTTGGTTTTGTAGTTTTCAGTTTAGTTTTTGATTTTGTTTTAAATTAAATCTAGATTTAAGTTTACCTTCCGTTTCCGTGAGTCTGCACTTTGGGTCCTCCTTACCACCACTCCTGCCTGCACACAGCCTACACACGACATATAATACACAAAACACCAGGCAATGAAACACACAATAAATGTAAGAACAAGAACACGTGTGTTTGTTAAATAACTGTGATACTGGAAAGGATAAATTATTGCAATTAATCTATCCAGTGCCATAATTGCTAAAGGAAATGACTCCATCAATGTTCCCAAAGTGAAAGCACACATTTGAATTAAACACTCCACATAGGATATAGTATTAACACCTGCGAGTAGAACCCCAATCATTGTTGGACTGGAACTGGAGGTTGGATTGGAACTGTTGTTGATATAACAACAGCAAGGTTGTAAATCAGAAGATACATTGGTTTATGTAATCTCTTACTTTGTTTTTACTGGGCAGTATTTAAACTTCTCATTTTAAGACTAATAAGAACAGTAAGTGGTAAATGGACAGCTCCCTCTTCCAATTAAATTAGACATAAGACTGTGAAATGTCTACATTGCATCAGATCATGCAAAAAATGATGTCATCCCCTCAATGGAAGGATAAAGGTGGATTGGAAGTAAACGCTCACATGCTTACAAGAACCTGCATTTATTTGTTTTCAGCTGACTTTGCCACACCATTTGGATCAATTAAAACAACAAAAGCACAAAATGAAAGAAAGCTTGCTCCATGTTAAATTTGTCCCACTACATCTATTTAACGCTTGTCTTCATGAAGGGGCTAATATTAGCAGGTAGCTCACGTATTTCATTCCATTTTCTGGGGAAGAAAAAATGTTACACAACTTTTAAGTAGCTTTTATAATGTAGACACTTAATGGTGTGCTACGGTAGCTATATCTTTTTGCCAGTAAACACTGTTACAGTGTAGCTATGTACTGGAAATGTTACAGACGCAGAAGTTGGAGAGCCAACTTTATGAAGGAAAGTAACTTGTGTCACATTGACATGACTATCAAAAAATGTACTGAAAGCCACTGTGCCTGTGTCCCAATTCAGTGGTACCATTGGTAGGCTGGGTCATTTGAAAGCAGCAAGAACATAAGGCTCAGGTGGCTGAGCAGGTCAGCCACTAATCAGAAGGTCGGTGGTTCGATCCCAGGCTGCCTCCTGGCTGCATGCCAAATATCCTTGGGCAAGATACTAACCCCATGTTTGCCTACTGGTGGTGGTCAGAGGGCCCGTGGCGCCAGTGTCCGCAGCCTCGCCTCTGTCAGTGCGCCCAGGGCAGCTGTGGCTACAGCGTAGCTTGCCATTGCCTGTGTGTGAATGTGTGCGTGAATGGGTGAATTGACTGAATGTAGTGTAAAGCGCTTTGGGGTCCTTAGGGACTGAGTAAAGCGCTATACAAATGCAGGCCATTTACCATTTACCATTTACCATAAAGGCCAAAAGTGAATGGCTGTTAAATGGAACCTGACCTCTATCATCAAACTATGTCTCCCTTTTTAAGAATTTTGCTGGGACCACAGGAAAGAGTGGTGTGACTGGAAGGCTGCTCATACAGAGTGTGTAAAAGCCTGTATCAATAAAACACATAGCAAATGCAATGCCGTGTGTGTGCGTGTCCTTATTCTTGTCATACTCGAAGTACCAAAGACTGAGAGAAGCGCTTGAGAAGATGTGGAGGTTGAAGGCAACAGTGGTCCCAGTGGTAATGGAAGCTATTGGGCAGTGACCTCCAAGCTAGGTGAGTGGCTCCAACAGATCCCAGGAACAACATCCAAGATTCCTCTCCAGAAGAATTCTAGGAACAGCAAAGATACTACGCAGGACTCTAAAGCATTTGATGTGTGATTGTGTCATAAAGTTGCTTGCGTAACCGATCATATGCAACTTCATGAAACAATCATTATTGCACAATTTGTTGAAGAGCAGCTACCTAAAACTGCAAAGAAGTCAATGATCTTTTTAATATTGTTACATCCTCACTTTGTATGACTCTGGATTCTCTGAAAAACAAAGTCTTAAACCAGAAGGACTTGATTTTCTCATATAACTCTGAAATGCATACGTTAGCAGATAACCATAAAACTTGAAATGTAATATCATCTCACTACTTAAGAATTTTATTTAGCTTGTAAATAGTTTGTTGCTCTATAACAAAGCCCGATGTAAAGCTAAGGCATGCAATTATTCATCAGAACCACCCATGTGCTGCTACAGTTGGGGTGCAGTCGCTCCACCACCCCACTAAAGGGACAGAGTGGGTTTGTGTACTTAAGTTTATATAGTGAGAATAGTAAAAGTTAATAGAGTCGAACTAAACTGATACCAACACACAAATTGCTAATCCCAAAGTTGTTATACTGGAGCATGAAAAATATATTGTGGCATGTTGTGACTGTGTTATTTACATCTGTTATTGTTACATGACTCTTAATTGTTCCTGTTTATGCTACAGTGTAAATTCACTGGCAGAAGTTGTGTGATGCAAAGAGATGTTATTTCATGAGTGAGTTCATGTGCTGTGTTATTGACCATCTGAAGCACAGTGTAGTATAACAAACTGTCCAATAAAGAGCCTCCTCTTTTTGGTTGGGGTGGAATAGCAGGCTCAACCTTTTTGGGCGTCCTTTGTTGGAAAGGTTTTTGGCTCACCACAATATACCTTTAAGTATGAGTATATTCAGAGTTTATGTTAAACAAGTGATGTGAAATGGTTCTGTATTCCCTCATAGTGGAAGCTAACATGTAGTTGCACTGGTGATGCTAATTATGTTAGTGGGTCAATGGGAAATTCCATTATACATGAGCATTAAGCTAGTGGGATGAGCACTACATATTTTTTTCACTCTTTCTCTTGGTTATAGCAGCTGTAATTTGAGTTACTAAGGCTTCAGTCTGTACCATGTAATATCAGAAATATATTATTTTCTAATTGTATGTTGCAATCTGTTTTTTTTTTTTTTTTTTTTTTTTTTTTTAATGTTTGTAGTTTAAAATGCCTTCATTGGGGAGACAAACCCCGCAGTGACAGCTGGAAGCGTTTGCCTGTCCTTTTGAAGAACTGTGTATGTAGCTGTCAAACTGGACATCAATGTACACGGAGGGCAGAATAGTAAAAAAGTATAATTCTCATCAGTCATAGTGAGTTCTGTAAAAGAAAGGATGGATAAAATGCTGGAAACAAGGTCAAGAGTGTCCAGTTCTTTATGGTCTACCCAACTTACATCATCATCTACTGCTGCTGCCAGAGCACGAGCAAAAGCAGAAGCTGCCCGTGTCCAGCTATAATTTACCAAGCAGGAAGCTAACTGTCAGGGTTTCTGGGTCGTTGACCCAGTATTTTTAGTTCATGTTCACTGTTTATCTCCTGCCTGTTTCACTTCCTGTTTTATTGTGTTAGCCTTGGTCTGTGTGCATTGTGTTCAGTCCTCTTCCCATGTACCATTAGTTCATTATGTTCAGCTGTGTACTCATCGGTTTCTAATCACTCATCACTCAGCCTGTGTATTTATGTTCCTCAGTTCAACCAGTCCAGTGTCGTGTCATTGATGTTAATGTGGATGTTGTCACTACTGTCCAGTCCTTGCATTTGCCTTTCAGTCAGATCAGTCAGCCGTTCTTTCAGTTTAGTTATTCAGTTAGTCAGCCATCTCCTGTTCTTGCCATTTGTCCCTCACAATAAACACCCTGAACCTTCACCGTGAGTCCTGCGTTTGAGTCCTCTACTCCACCTCCACTCAGCAAACCTGACACTAACATCCCAAAACAACAGGCAAAACAGCTTAAAAAGAAAGCAGGTCTGGATGCGGAGCTACATATACTCAAATCACAGAAAGCAGCTGCAGCAGCACTAGCTGACGCTCAAGCTTGGGAAGCGTCTAAGCAAGAAAATGAGCATCCAAAACAGCCCCAGCAAGACAACATGCAGCAAATCAGCCCAACAGAACGAGTGCAAGAGTATGTGCGGCAACAATCAGAATTCAGCGATGATCTGCAGACTCCATGAGTTAATTGTCCAGATCTCCCATCTTCTCTGGTGCCATAGCCAGCCACGACCATCAGTGCAACACCAAAAGCTTGCAAAGAACCAAGTATCTGTGAAGAGTTCACACCTTTGCCAGTTTTCTATGCTTTGAGCCCAAAGAGAGCGTCTTGCAACTGGAGCTATGGAGGACAGCCAGCAAATAATGACTGATTTCACCATCCTCAATCCAAGGTATGGACACCCACATCTGTAAGGGGTAGTCATGCTGACACTTCTGATCTAACAAAATATCTGAAATGAAAGGAGATGATCATCTCTGGCCTGCTGAGATTTGATGATCAACCAGAAAACTGCTGGGCTTGGAAGGCTTCCTTTCTAAGTGCAATTCAAGATCTCGAAGTAATGCCTCAAGAAGAGCTAGACCT
This sequence comes from Oreochromis aureus, assembly GCF_013358895.1. Classification (NCBI taxonomy): domain Eukaryota; kingdom Metazoa; phylum Chordata; class Actinopteri; order Cichliformes; family Cichlidae; genus Oreochromis; species Oreochromis aureus. Next base: position 10,194,997 of record NC_052955.1, on the reverse strand, counting down.
GCTTTCCAAATGGCTAGGGCCACAATTAGCTGCACAGGCCAAGAGAGTCAGGGCTGCATATGTAAACAGTACCACTTCAGGTCTTCAGATGGTGTAGCAGAAACTCGAGTAGTGTTTTGGTGTACCAGAAGTCATTGAACATGCACTTTTAAAGAAAATAAAGGGTTTTCCTAAGCTGGCAAACAGAGACAACCAGCATTTGAGAGAATTGGAGCATCTCCTGCTTGAACTCCATGCTGCAAGGACAAGCGGTCATCTCCCAGGCCTTTCACACGTCGATACAGCCCACGGGGTAAATCTGATTGTGGATTAACTCCCATACAACCTTCAGGTGAGATGGGTAACAGCTACCTCGAGGTTCAAAAGAGAGAATGCAGTGTCTTTTCCTTCATTTTTTATTTTTTGTCAAACCTGTGAATGAAGAAGCCAAAATTCATAATGACCCGAGTTTTTCCTGTGTCACTGTTGCCAACACCAGCAACCCTAAAATCGAAAGGATGATACAACAGAAGTATCGTTCGCCTGTTTCTGCTATGAGCACGGAGATATCAAGTGATGTGGGAGCCAACCCAAGCAACCTACAGGCAAAAACAACTTGGACCCCAATAAGCAATGTCAACAATAATACATACAGAGAAAAGCCCCAAATCATATGACCCCCTATGAGCAAGCACTTTGGCGACAGTGGGAAGGAAAAACATCCTTTTAACAGGAAGAAACCTCTGGCAGAATTAGACTCAGGGAGGGGCGGCCGTCTGCCATGACCGGTTGAGGTGAGAGAAGGAAGACAGGATAAAAGACATGCTGTGGAAGAGAGCCAGAGATTAACAACAAGTATGATTCAATGCAGAGAGGTCTATTATAGGTCATAGTGAGTGGGAAATGCAACTGAAAAAGAAATACTCAATGCATCACGGGAATCCCCGGCAGCCTACACCTATTGCAGCATAACTAAGGGAAGATTCAGGGTCACTTGATCCAGCCCTAACTATATTCTTTAGCAAAAAGGAAAGTTTTAAGCCTAATCTTAAAAGCAGAGATAGTGTCTGTCTCCTGAATCCAAACTGGAAGCTGGTTCCACAGAAGAAGGGCCTGGAAACTGAAGGCTCTCCTTCCATTCTACTTTTAAATACTCTAGGAAAAACAAGTAAGCCTGCAGTGCGAAAGTGAAGTGCTCTAATGGGGTGGTATGGTACTATAAGGTCATTAAGATAAGATGGAGACTGATTATTTAAGACCTTGTATGTGAGGAGCAGGATTTTGAATTCAATTCTGGATTTAACAGGGAGCCAGTGAAGGGAAGCCAATATACGAGAAATATGCACACTGAACAAGCAGGGACACCACTGCATCCTGCAGTCACATGCCTTCCCATCTGGTTTGCATCATTTATTTTTCAACAGGACAGTGACCCCAAACACACCTCCAGGCTGTGTAAGGACTATTTGAGCAAGAAGGAGAGTGATGGAGTTCTGCACCAGATGGCCTGGCCTCCACAGTCACCTGCCCTAAACCGAATTGAGGTGGTTTGGGATGAGATGGATTGCAGAGTGAAGGCAAAAGGGCCAACAAGTGCTCAGCACCTCTGGGAAGTCCTTGAAGACTGTTAGAAAACCATTTCAGGTGGCTGTCTCATGAAGCTCATGGAGAGAAGCCAAGAGAAGACTGCACAAAGAGTATTCAAAGCAAAGGGTGGCTATTTTAAAGAATCTAAAATATAAAACACGTTTTGAGTTTTTCACACTTTTTTTCTTTACTACATAATTCCATATGCTCATTCATAGTTTTGATTCCTTCAGTGAGAATCTACAATGTAAGTAGTCATGAAAATAAAGAAAAAACATGAAATGACAAGGTATGTCCAAACTTTTGACTGTTAGTGTATTTTCTTGTGAGTTCCTTTTACCAGACGCACACATACATACTTGTATGTATGTTTCCTACAGTTATGTTACCTTTACCATGATTATTAAGTCACACAAGAGTAAGTCAAAGTCCTAGGTATAGAGGACAGAAAACATCCTCTAGTGTGATGCTTTTGGGCATCAGTCCAGAGGATACAGTTTTCATACAAAAGGACCGAATATCTTTAAAAAAAAGTTTTAAAACCAGTGTATGAAATTAGTTTGAGAGATTTTAGTCCTACTTTGCCATTTGGAGTTTCCATCATATATTTTACATTTAAAATTGGAATTTTACCCACTGTAGATGTACTGTTATGCAGCCCTCCAAAAAACTAACTGCAAATCGCTGGAAGTGAATGAAAAAAACCAGAAACCAAAGATTTCTTAAGTTTTTCTATTAGCATCATCTTTTTTAATCCATGTCCTATCATATGACATATAAAATGAAATAAAATAAAATAACCAAAAAAATATTCTTCAAATTTCAACATATCTTTGAAAAAGTAGTAATATCAGATCATGGGAGATGCAGTTATCACTCTTCTTAAGTTAGTAATAATTATAAAATTAATGTAATGGAAAGTATTTGACTTGCAAAACATTTCTTGTCACAGCATAGGACACATTCAGGTTGCAGCTTAATGAAGATGTTTCAAAGAGTTAACTGACAAATACATTCAGCACTAATATTTCATATAATATATCTGTTTGTGAGTTAGCAGCACACTTCAGTATGTGGGTTGTACCCCCCAAAAACTTCTCATATATAGGAAATAAATGTTTTTACTGTATAGGAAAAAATCTATGAAGAAAGTTTTGACATCTTTCTTTTCATTGTCCGTTCCTATCCATTCTGAAGTTTGCTATTTTGATAGTTGATTCAACAAAAAAGATCCTCTTACTCTCTTGATGCGACCCTTGACTTCTTAGCAGTTACTGAATTTTGTAATGACAACCTAACTGTTTTCACAAGGGACATAAATATTCTTAGGGTCATAAAACTCTGCTCAGACAACATTAACACATTTATTTTGTTTCAAAATAAAGTAATTGATTAATTGTTATTATCACACAGTGTTGCTCACAAAAAACAATAAATAATCACTATAAAACTATCCAAGAATCAATGACAGAAAATGTTCGTTCAGTACTTGAATCGTAAACTTGTGGTCTATGGATTTTAGTCAAAACTCACAAAAGTCCCAGAGTGAATTGGAACATTTTGTGTTTCTGAATTTAATTGTGTAAGAATAATCTTCAGCCTTTTTTTGCATTAAAAGTGACTTCTCACCTAAATAGGGTTCAAAAGTTCACAAATCACCAAACAAGATTTAGAAAGTGCATATATGAATATTTTAATAGTTCAATGCAATTCAATTTTATTCATATAGCGCCAAATCACAACAACAGTTGCCTCAAGGCACTTTATATTGTAAAGTATTTGTGCCCATTATTGTACAAGTAAGTGTATTCACAGTGTACATTTAAGCTTCCCTGTGTTTCATTCACATGTTTCCCCAGCCCGTCGTGTCTCTCTCTCGTGCTCCCTCTTTGTTTTATTCTTATGACTTTGCTTGTTTTTATTCTGACTGTGCAGCATGAATTTATTTTCCTGAAAAAAACATAAACAAATGCCACAGCCATGAAGCCTGTTAGTCAATAAAGTAGCCACATGTGATCGTGCTTTGCAAAAAAGGTACTCGCACTCATCTATCCATACCATGCATGCCTATGATTACTTAACCCACCAGAGATTTGCTTGAGTACATGCAAGCTGTGACCTATGGGGTTCAGCTGGACATGAGCAATAACTAAATAACAATTAAACCATGCCATGGCATTCTTAAAGATGTGGGCCTGGGCACAATTAAGTGGGATTTGGGCATGGAATTTACAGTGTGTTTGCTACCTGTGCCCAAGCAGAGATCCTCTATGCTTCCTCAACAACATGTCCTTCTGTAAACATTTTTTAAGTAATTTACAAATCTGTTGAAAAAAAACTGTCTCAAATTCTCCAATTAAAATACAGATAAAATTACACATTTTCAAAAGCCTGATGTGTGCATATAAGAGAGGCTGTGTATAAGGCTTTAAAAATCTGTCACAAACCTGAATTTGTGTCTGACCTTATTGCATATCTATCTGTAGACGTTTCCTTTTCAGGGGCGCAAAATTATGGGAAGATACTGTATAGAAACATGATTTACTAAGGTCTGTGGGAAGGAATTTAATGCATATTAGGCTGAATTTAGAGCCAAAAATATGTGCCTTATTTTTTCAGTGTAGATGCAAGAGTTGCTGCTAGCAGGGCTCAGTTATTTGGAATTAGAGGGGGATGTTACCAATACAAGCAAGCATTTTCTTTTACTGGGAGCCAAGTTACTTGTGTCATTTTTTTTCCAGGTGTGTCCACACAAAGCAACATTTTTTGTTTGTTGTATGTCTATCTGATGTAGGATCATTTAACAAACCAAACTGAAATGTCTGTCAATATGTAGCACTCCACTCTCTTAGCTATCTAAACTAAGTTAGGCTGTTGTTGGAGCCATTCATTCATTTTGATCATTTTTGAAATGTAATAAAAACTTCTTGCTGCTTTCAGGTACTATCCTTGGGTTCCAAACACCTGATCAGATATAATTAAAGGTCTGTAAACAAACAAAAATAATTATTGAGGCAGTTCAAATAAATAATTACTAAAGTTCATTAGTTTTTGTTTAATAAAATAGGAATATTTACAGCATAGCAGTAAAAAGGCATAGACATAGACACACAGTTTCACTGAATATTAAAAAACAATCAAAATCATTTTTTTGCTAAATTTTGTATAAACTGAATTGAATAGTTAAGGTAAGGCAAATATGTTGTGTAAAACCCACGAAATAGAATAATTCTCACTTCTGTTTCAGTCCAGGTGAATGGTGTTTCAAACATTTTGTGATAAAAATGTTCAGAAAATATGCACCAATGTAAGGAAAAGCGATTACTGTTTTTATCTTTAAAAAAGCACACTCAGTTCACAAGATTTTAGTCAGATGTGTGAAGCTTTTTCAAAATCCTATAGAGCTTTTGTTTAATTTCTTTCGTTCTAAGACAGTACACAAAAGGATTTACAAGACATGGACCGAGGACTGCACCAATTATTAAACCTTGGCGTTCCTCAAGAGTTAATACCACGCCAAACCTGGTGAAGATAATGCGAACAAACGCAGGACAGTAATGAACAATTACACAAATTAAGTGACTCACAAGAGTGCTCCCCATTTTCTTTTTTTCATTATTTGAAGATAATTTTACAAAAAGTAAGATTCCACAATATGAAAGACAAATGAAAACAAAAGTGAAAAAGAAAATAAAAAATGCTATAGTGGCAACTTCATTGAAATATTTCTCTGGGTTAACACAGGTTGTTCCTATTACAGCAGCAAATTCGCAGAAGCTGTACTTCAACTTGGAGCTGCAGTGTGGGAGGGGAACAACTGTTGCAGGCATATAACACACAAAACACCAGGCAATGAACCACAATACAAATGTAAGAACAAGAACACGTGTGTTTGTTAAATAACTGTGATACTGGAAAGGATAAATTATTGCAATGAATCTATCCAAAGCCATAACTGCTAAAACAAATGACTCCATCGATGTTCCCAAAGTGAAAGCACACATTTGAATTAAACACTCCACATAGGATATAGTATTAACACCTGCAAGTAGAACCCCAATCATTGTTGGACTGGAACTGGAAGTGTACACTATATCAACAACAGCAAGGTTGCATATCAGAAGATACATTGGTTTATGTAATCTCTTGTCAGAAATAATAAACATGATATTTGCCATATTGGCAAGAACAGCAAGAAGATATGTTATTAGTATAGCCACACCAACAGCAATAGGTCTACTGAGTGTGTCAAAACCACCTATAATAAAGTGTGTTACATTGATTGAAGTATTCTGTAAAGACATATTCAGTTTGGAAATTAATGAAGAAGAAGGGGAAAAAAGCAAAGCAAATATGGATAAAGTACGTGGTAAATCTTCTTTATCAGATTTTACAAACACCTCTGGGCTCAGTCAGACACCTTTGTTTTTACTGGGCAGTATTTAAACTTCTCATTTTAAGGCTTGTAGGAACAGTAAGTTTTGATTGGATAGCTTCCTCTTCCAATCAAATTAGGCATAAGAATGTGAAATGTCCACATTGCATCAGATATTGCGACAAAAACAAAAAAACAAACAAAAAAAAGATGTCATCCCCTCAATGGAAGGATAAGCTGGATTGGAAGTAAATACTCACTTGCTTACAATAACCTGCATTTATTTGTTTTCAGCTGACTTTGCCACACCATTTGGATCAATTAACAAAACAAAAGAACAAAACTTAAAGAAAGCTCGCTCCATGTTAAATTTGTCCCACTAAATCTATTTAATGCTTGTCCTGATGAAGGGGCTAATATTAGCAGGTAGCTCGGGAATTTCATTCCATTTTCTGGGGAAGAAAAAATGTTACACAACTTTTAAGTAGCTTTTATAATGAAACTTGGGTCTATGAAGACCCTTGATGGTGTACTACAGTAGCTATATCTTTTTGCCAGTAAACACTGTTACAGTGTAGCTATGTGCTGGAAATGTTACAGACGCAGAAGTTGGAGAGCCAACTTTATGAAGGAAAGTAATTTGTGTCACATTGACATGGCTATCAAAAAATGTACTGAGGGCTACTGTGCCTGTGTCCCAATTCAGTGTTACCATTGGTAGGCCGGATCATTTGAAAGCAGCAAGAACATAAAGGCCAAAAGTGAATGGCTGTTAAATGGAACCTGACCTCTATTATTGTCAGTGGTAAGACATTATAAAACACATTGAAGGAATACACAACAGTCAGAGTTTTGTTCAGAGAACTACGTGCGCACGGGTGAGTGATCGGGCGATACTCACCCCGAGGCTTTGCAGTCAGCTTTATTTATACTCAAGCATGTTTGCGTCACAGACACATGTAGGAAGAGATAACATACCACTCCTTACAAAGCATAAAACATATACGCTCAACTGTCAGTAAGGAACTGGTCAAGCCTTATCTTAAGGGAAACAGAAGCCAGTTGGTTCCTGTTCCCAACGGCAGACTCAGCAAACTCAGCAAAGGTGAGGTTTCCTGTGGCAACCTCCTTATGCCAGTCATTTTCTTAGAAGTCAGCAAGGCTCACGTGCATGTGTAGTGACAAGATACATGTAGTATAAAATATATGAACATCATTGTACATTCGCAAACCTATTTAGGAAAGCATGTTATTTAATAAAACATTAAACAAAATCTCTTAACATTCCCTGCTGTTGTTCAAATATTTTTACATACTTCAACTTCTAGTCACTTGTGTATACATTTTCAACCAGAGTATCATTTAGTAAAATTGATATGATCAACATTTAGGTTTGTTTCCACTTTGTTGACAATAATTAAAAATTGTCTTCTTCTTCAAAGTCTGTGTTTCGGTCCTGATGTGTAAGCAACATCATCGCCTCTTGGTGAAACGTAACATGTGGTGTGATGGCAGTTGCTATGAGTCTGCTGATTAATGCTCTAATGCAGGGAATACAACAACATCCACATAGAGTGAGTATTGCTGCAAACACAGCCATGGACACTAGAATTGATGACACCAGAGTACGGTACTTCCCGAACATATCCATCCAGCTGTCCCACATCGAAGTGTCGACTCCCGAATGTTCTTTCATTTTTCATTTAGGGTCTTTAAACCCTCCAGGGCTCTGGTGAGGCTTCCATCCGCCGCTGTATTGTTGGGTATGAATGTGCAGCATTGTTCTCCAAACATTGAACATACCCCATTCTTTTCACTCAGGAGCATGTCCAGTGCGACCCTATTCTGGAACGACATTAGGGATGTGGCTCTCAGTTGCTCAGCTACCGCGTGAGTCCGGACATGGTCAGATTGCCTAATCGCTGCACGTTATAGTGAACATAGTTTATTCTGTCCACGCTTTTTGTTGATAGTGCACCACCAGCATACTGATGACTCGAAACCAGCAGCCACCTGGTCCACTAGTTTGTATTCATCTGGTACTCCTCTGGGGACCCCTATGGCGCGCTATATACGTTGGATCGGGCTCAGGTTGCGCTGGGGCTGGAGCCGATCTTTTCTTCCGCTTGCAAACCATTGTCGTTCAGCATTCATGGTGATGTCAATCACTGAAAGCTTTATAACCTGAACTGGTAGTAGGAGAGATATCAGGCCACACATTCCGGTCTTATTCCTGGGCAGTCGATCGTAGATTTGTGGATCTCCACACCACCACCAGATGTCAGCTCTGCTCACTGGGTTGAATAGGGGTCCACGCCTGTGAGAGTCAGGCAGCTTGAGTCGCTCAGCGTGCCTGGCGCGCTCACCTGGTCCGTCATGTTGATACAGGTGTGATTGGTCGCTGTAACGCCTCGCAAATATAGGTTTTCTCTTCTCCGGTCCTGTTAAAGGAAAGATCTTATCCCACTTCGTGCAGTTGATGTCTTCTATGTTAGTGGAGTTCATGACCTCTACCAGGCATTGTTCTTCAATCGGCGAGGTACTACTCTTAGTGTTGGTCGTGGCCCCAGGCAGACCATACAGTCATCGTTAGCATCTCGAGCTGCCTGTTCTGCCAGCAATAGCCAGTTATTGGAATGTCCTGAAATGCCTGTGGTAATTCTAAACCAGTCGTCGGCTTCCAGTTCTGGTCCGCTATGACTACTGTGGTCATAGATGTTGAGAGTGGCCCTTTGGTCAAGGCGGGGCCGCTGCTTGTGACGGTGGTCGACATGCTTGCTTTCTTCATTCCTGGTGAGGTTGTTACATATAGATAAGAAATGGTGGGGGTCTTTTCCACTCTTATATATGAACAAGGTTAGGTGGTAGCAGCTAGAGCTGCCCGCCAATGTTCCAGTGTGTGATGATGACGCCTGTGGAACCACATAGGTCCTCTTCTGTGATTTAGGTGGGTTTTCCAGTAGTGGGTGGCTTGTTGTGTGGAAGTTGACCACCAGATGCGTGTTTGTCTTAGTCAGATTCAGCTGTTTAGACAAATTTCTAGCAGATCCTTGTGTTGGCGTTGGTGTCCAGTCGCTTCCAGTATAGGTGAAGACTGTGTCCCAGCCTGGGTTGGTGGCATCTGAGCTTGACAGGTACCAGTCATATCCAGGCCACTGGCTCCCTAAGTATCCTCCGATATGGAATGAGTTCAGGGAATCCATACTGTTGACGAGAAGCTAGTTTGGTTGTAACACAGGTACAGGTCTGCTGTGGTTTTGACCTGTGTTGCGGCCGTTTCGTTACAGGGGTTGAATCCATTCACCTGGCTCTTGATGGCCACCAACCACAAGAGTGTACATAGTACTGTGATGACAAGTGTCATTGCAGCACTTTTGGTGTCTTTAGATCTTCTTTGTTTTGTGAGTGAGTTTCTTCTCGACCCCTTGTCACTCCCAGGGCCCCTGGTGAGTAGACCTCAGCCAGAGGAGTGGGATCCCAAGTGTTGCCACTGATCACCCTACTCCCACCGAGCGAACACCGGAGGTTAGGGAGGACTGGAATCTAGGCTGTTGCTCACTTTAGGCTGACGCCGATGAATCCTGGAGTAGTTCGACCTTCTTCGTGTGGCTTTGGTGGATCCAGGAGGGCGTTCAGCAATTTTGCAGGCTGTTGGTGTGGCCAGGAGGACTTGGTAGGGTCCTTCCCACCTCGGGAGGACCAGTTTTTCCTCTGGAGCACTTTTATCAGGATCCAATCCCCTGGTTTCAACCTGGAAGAGACTGAAGAGATATCATTCGGCAGTTTATTGTTCAAAACAATATCCTTGTTTTCCAACAGTTTTGTCATCCATTCTGCCAGCGTTGTTTCTCTTATGGCTTTATCTATCGGTTCACTTGTAATGGGTAGAGGAAAGGGTCGCCCATGTACTATTTCGAAGGGTGTTAATTTCTGTGATCCTTGTGTTAGTCTCATCCACGTTTTGACCAGACCTACACATTCAGGCCATGGGCGACCAGTTTCCTCCATGCATTTCCTTAACCTTTGTTTTATAGTGCCATTGGTTCTTTCTACCAGCCCTGCACTCTGTGGGTGGTATGAGCAGTGATGTTTTATGCTGAAACCTAGCGCTTGGAGACTTTTGATATTACTTCATTTACAAAGTGTGTGCCATTGTCAGATCTTATTAGATTTGGTATTCCATATGTTGGGATAAAATGATTACACAAACATTTTGCCACCGAGATTGCATCATTTTTCTTCACTGGGTAGATCTCTGGCCACTTTGAGAATACGTCTATGATTACTAGTGCATATTCTACTTGTTGGTGTTTATGTAATTGGATAAAATCCATGTGTATCGTATGAAAAGGATGTGGCGGTGTTGGGAAATGGCCTCTCTTTGGCCTTAAATTTCCCTGTGCATTATGTTTTTGGCATATCATGCATGTTCTTATATATGCTTTAGCTGCGGCTTCAAAATTTTTTGAGTAGAATTGTTTAGAAAGAATATCTACCATCCCTGCTGTTGACAAATGACAATACCCATGTGTCACTAATGCTGCTGTTTTATGTAGGGATTTAGGTAGAATAGGTTTCCCATTACACGTCATGATATCATCTTTCAGAATTGCGCCATCTTTTAACCACGAGGATTTTTCATTTTGTGGTGCCGCCTTTTGTTCGCTTTATAAGGACTTCTATTGGTATCAGGGAGCACGAGGTTAATGTAAGAACATTTGTTTTTGCTGTGCAGCTTCTTTTGCTGCTTTATCTGCAAAGTTATTTCCTTTAGTGATGTAAGAGTCATCTTTTGATGTGCAGCACATTTGCACAGTGCTAATTTTCTGGGTAATGTGATTACTTCTAGTAATTTTTTCAGATGACTGCCATGTTGTACTGGTGCCCTGTGGAGGTGATCATACCCCTATTTTGCCATATTTTTGCGAAATGGTGTACTGCTGAAAAACATACTAACTGTCCGTGTGTCTCTCTGTCTGTCTGCGTCCTTGACACAGTCAGCTCCTTTTATGGGCATGTAGTTCCTGTTTCTCCAGACTAACCAAACTCTTTGTTGAACTTTCCATATAGCGACAATAAGTGTCCAACATTTGAGAGTTGTCTCACATGTGTCAGGTAAGACAAATTGGCTTAGATTTAAAATTGAAGTCACTGCATGGGGGCACTTTGATGATTAAAGTGTGTCCTAAAACAATGTCAGCTGACCTTTTACTGCCTCTGCTGCAGCTACACCGCCCTGCACACAACAGAGTCTAATTTGCAGAAGTAAAATGCAAGCAGACGTTATTTTTCTCCAAATGCCTGTGTTAAAACAGCTTTCATGTAACCTGCACTTCCATCTACATGCAAGTAGAAAGGCTATTTCAAGTTACTGAATGCTTCTTCTTCCTTTTTTTTTCTCTGTAGATACAGCACTACATATTTTCTTAAGGCATTTTGGACAATTTCTATTTCGTTTTAAAATGATTCATATATCTCATACATGTTACATATGTCAAACTTCTAAGTTGGGAATAACTTTGCATTGCTTACAGCTCGTAGCTCACAGCTCTAAAGCTAGGCATCAGTAAATCATGTGCCTAATCATTTCGTGTCACTGTGATCCTCAAGTATGATCACAGATTTGTTTTTCAAACCAACAAAACAAACAAACAAAAACAAGTTGCTGATGGCATGAAGGCCTTACACACGAGTTGGGACACAAAAGAAAAAGAACTGCTGTCAGAAACAAAGCAGAAGTGTGAGAGAAAAACTGAGATCACAGACTGCTGCATGTGTGCGCTTTTAATATCATGCAGCTTCTGCTCTGAAAACAAAAAATTAATACAAAATAAAAAGTGTGTATCTTGCTCATTAGCTTGGTAGTATAGGTTTGCTCTTCATCTTAACAAAATCTCATCTAGGATGACAGGTTTACAAGCGGGTCAAGTGTCTCTATGCACTTAATTAGTTTACATATTTTCTTTATTTTCTTCATCTCATATGTCATTATACTGAATTTGAGCAAACCTTAAGCTTGATACAGATTACTTTTAACAATTATCCACCTCACATCACAACTGACTGAGGTGCCTCTTCATATTTAATATTATTTCATTATTAATGTTATTATCTTTTTATATAACAGCAATAGTATATTACAATATTTTATTTGTGTCCACCAAGGGCTGAGGGTGAGCTGCAGTCTCACCCTTTCCCAAGCTGGAGACATTTTCCTTTTCACACACTTTCTTTGGCTGAACAATGACACAACCTTAATATACCTTATGCATCTCTCTATTTCATTTAATATGTGTTTGTGTGAGTTATCTGGTTTCATGCATTCTATCCATTCTAGGCACGGTCGTCCTGCCAACTATATTTCATTATTAATACCAGTTTACCGGTTGTTATCCTTCTATTATCAATTTGAATACATTAAATAAGCTCTAATTTAATTTAACCTTTTGTTTATTCCACTTCATTCCTCTTTCCATGCTTTAAAAACATTACACCTTGTTTTGCTTTTATTTATTAATACTGCCAGCACACACTGTGAGACGTTCTGGTACTAGAGTCAGAGGAGGTTATTAAGTCAGCCTTCTACCCTGAACTAAATTCAGGGCGGACTTAATTTTATGCGTTGATGCGCAACCTTTCTCTTCCTCACCATTCAGTACTCACAGGAAAACACTAGGAGTAGTGCAGGAGCCTAGAGTTCCTATTCAATGAAGCACTTACTCCTCAACAAACATTCAGCGCGCTTTAAAAAACAAAAATCCTATTTTTATTTGACACTCTCGTTATTTCCACTCCAGAGTGAAATAAACCACTAGCTACCAACCTTTACTTTTGTTGCGGAATGGGCCCACACAGGGCGAATTATCCCGTCTTACACAGGCGAGCGTTTACGTGCGGGTCCACACAGGGCCCGGTCCACACAGGACGTTTTACAATAGGACACGTCTGTCCTTTTGGTCCACACAGGACCCTTCTACTTTGAGCAGTGTCAGCCTAAAAATCGATTATTCTACGCAAAGTGTTTCTGGCTGCTTTATATTCACCTTCAATGTTGCGCTGTGTTCTTTTTCCCGGCGTCACCGAGTCCTGTCGTCGTGGACCTGTATAAGACACTGGCCAATAGGCGAATTTACGACTCTGGGCTTTTCCTTGCTTCGCTAGAAGCGGTGGTTTACAGTGCAGGTAGTCACGACGTCAGGATCCGCGGCTCCGTCTGTGAATAGTTAGATGATATAATAATATCAATCAATGGATCCGGCTCGAAGGACCAATTAAATGTCAGTGGTAAGACATTATAAAACACATTGAAGGAATACACAACAGTCAGAGTTTTGTTCAGAGAACTACGTGCGCACGGGTGAGTGATCGGGCGATACTCACCCCGAGGCTTTGCAGTCAGCTTTATTTATACTCAAGCATGTTTGCGTCCACAGACACATGTAGGAAGAGATAACATACCACTCTTACAAAGCATAAAACATATACGTTCAACTGTCAGTAAGGAACTGGTCAAGCCTATCTTAAGGGAAACAGAAGCCAGTTGGTTCCTGTTCCCAACGGCAGACTCAGCAAACTCAGCAAAGGTGAGGTTTCCTGTGGCAACCTCCTTATGCCAGTCATTTTCTTTTTTTTTTTTTTTTTTTTTTTTTTTAAACCTGTCCCGTTTGGTTCTTTTGCCATCAGAATTATTGTCTAAAAAGGCGAAGAAAGATGCCCAACGGATTTACTTTACCAAATGGACCATCCCAGCCTTGCCGTAATGGTCCATTTGATTCACCTTTATTGTTTATTTTATTTTCACTTGCTGAATACGGGACAGACTTGACTGGTGGAAAGAAAGGGAGAAAGAAAGAGGAAAGAAAAACAGCTGAGAAGAGGGACGGGGAGAAGGGCAAAAACCAACAGAATAAGCAGACAAAAATACATATATCGATCACCTGGGTCACCTGTTGAGAAAGAAAAAAAAAAAAGAAAGCAAGCAGAAGAAAACGAGAGTAATAAACAACATCACAATGATATATGGAATATGACAGTAAATACTAAATATTAAACATTATTGTGCAGCACGTGAGATCGACAGCACACAGTGTGCTTTGAGGTAGGAGCCAAAAGGGTGTAGTTTGTGTGTGTGATCACCCGTGTGTGCACCTGTGAGCATGAACGCGCTTGTTTTAAAAGGTTCCTTCATGTAATGATCTGCTAGAGGGTGTGGGGGCCACTGCCCCGTCCTCCACGGCATGAAGCAGGTATGGAGGAGATCAAAACTCCAGACATCCAGAGGCCCCCAGAACACAAGAGACCAAGGAAGACCAACAGAGGGCAGCCGCGCCACTATCCCAGAAAGAGCTGAGGAGAGTCCCAGATGAGGGGTCACTCAGCAGCCGCGGAGCAGAAGCCGTGGGGGTTGCAGTGACGTGCCCGTGAGCTCCGCCGGCAGCCAGCTGTGCCTGAGTGACCGAGCCCCGGCCGAGAGGCTGAGGGCACCCCATCCCCGAAGTGGCCCGAGCGAGCCCCAGGCTCCAGGCCCCGATAAGCAGCCGCCAAGGAGTGAGCCGGTGGGTACCTGGGCGCCCACCCCCGGACACAAAGAACCACCAACGCACCGATGTCTGAGGGCGTCTGCCACCGGCAGGGGAAGTGGTGGGGAGATGGGCCTCAAACCTTGGAGGGCCTGAGATGTCCCCAGAGAGGTGGCGCCTGATACCCAACCTGACATATAGACACAGACAAACAGGCACACACAGATACAAACATCTATTCCCACCCTCATGCTCTCATATACAATTACTCAACACTCACCCAACGTGGAGACGGACATAAAGAGACGCTGTACACACAATCACACTCCCAAAGCGTACTCTAAGCCCCCGGGTCTAGGTACCCTTGCCCCTGGAGGGGAAACTGCGCCCAGACCCAGGTGATGTTACCCTTTTCCCTGCGGTGGGGAGAAGCAGACTGCCCCGACTCCGCAGCAGCAGGAGGCCCCACATTCCAGACCCCAGTCGGACGGCCAACTCCTCCTCCTAGCCCCCCGCTCCAGCAGGTCAGCAGAGAACGGGGGTGTAGGGAAGACTCCAAACCTCCCTCCACCCGCTCATATGTAGTGTTGATGTATGTGTGTTCTAAGGTGCATTTAAACCCAGGAGGGCATGGAGCCACCTGCCAGAGCAGCAGGTAAGCGTATAGCCCCTCCTGCTAGCCCTCAATGTCTACGTGTATTTAAAATTGAGAGGTGGGCAACGACGCCAGGGGTGAGGTGTACACCCTGATGGTAATTTGGAATCCGTGTAGCGTGCCCACCCCAAGATCCTATATGTATGAGTAATGAGAGTGTGAGTAATGTGAATGTCTAAGTTGTGGGATAAAATTGAGGCAGAGGCAGCCAGAAGGGGACAGAGGGGGGGATGTCTCCTCTGCACCCTGGTGACACACCCCTACTCCAAGGCCCTGCATGTGTGGGTGATTGTGGTGGAGCGGGAAGAGGGAGGCAGCTGGAGATGGGGAGGGAAGGAAGGAGGGGCAGTGACCTCCCTGGGGCCAGCTCCCCGCTGACCCCAGTAGGCACCCCATACTCTGCAACCCGCCAGGGAAAGGGGCCCAGGCCCATCCGGACCGGGGCCCAGTGCAGCAACGCCGCCCAGCCCCACAGAGCCCGGGACAGTCCACCCGACCCCACCACAGAGAAAACTGCACCCACCCCATCATCCACTCATCTTCCAGACTACACAAGACAATAGACGCCCAGGCTGAGATCTTCCTCCACCTCTCCTGTAGAGCTCCCCTCCTGCAGAGAGAGTTCCTGAAGAGAGGAAATCTCCTGCAGGATTTGACAACCTCCCCACCAGTTGAAGAGCCCCCAGGTGGTTCGATGCACAGGCGGCACCCCGCGCCAGGACTGGGCCCCATACACCCACCCGCCCACAACCCCGGCAACACACCAACCAGGACCCAAGCCCCTGAGGCTTGGCCAGGGCCCCAGCCCAGAGACGGAGTGCCCCAGAACCTCACGCCCATCCCGGACCCACCCAGGGGCAGCCAGGCTACCAGGTCAGTAACCCACGTCCGTCAGCACAGACCCTCCCTAGTCCTGCTGCACGCAGCCACGAGGAAACCGTCACCTAAGAGCCAACAGAGCCCCTAATTGGCCATGACCGTTACCCCGAGTTGAGCCCCCAAGGAAGATGCTCCCGGGAACCCCTGATGCCCTAAGCCTGTCCCTACCCCCACACCAATCACAACAGTGAAGGTGGGACCAAACTAAGACCCCCACCCCACTAGGTGATGGAGCTGATCAAAGGAGCCCAGAGCAATTGATCTGATGTGGTGGCAGAGGCTGTATCAAAACTAATGTAATCTAATAAATAATTTCTATATTGGTTAGAATTAAGATTATTTTTATTTTTCCAGTTCATGAGGACTGTTTTCTTGGCTATGCATAGGGCAGTGAAAACCATATGGGCTATATTCCTTTCCGGAGTGACATTATCTAAGCTGCCCAACAAACATACTAAAGGGAAGTTGGAATGTTACATTTCAGACACTTTGATAAGTCTTCACATATCTCGCGCCAAAACTTCTGAACTGGTGGACAGAACCAAAGAGCGTGGATATAATTGTCCGGTGAATTGGTTTGGCAGTGTGAGCAGTTGTTGGTAGACGTAAAGCCCATCTTGAACATCCGATGGCCTGTATAGTGCACTCTATGTAGTATTTTGTATTGAATTAATTGAAGACTGGGATTTCTAATTAGATGAAAGGTTTTAAGCAAATCTGAGACCAGAAGTTTTGGTCAAAGTTAACTGATAAATCCGCTTCCCATTTTGCAATAGGAAGTGATATTGATTCATCTGTTTTAGAAAGCATTCTGTATATTTTGGATAGTAATTTGGGGTTTTAAGAGTAAGAAATTGAACCACACTTGGTGGCGTTTGTAGTTCAACTTGACCCGGTTTAAATCTCTTTTTATTATGGATTTAATTTGTTGATATTCTAAAATCTTTTCTTGTTGATCCCATATTGTGTAACTAGTCTGTCAAATGAAATAAATTCTGTTCCTTCTAGTATATGTTCTAAGTATTTGATTCCTTTACTACTCCAATCTGAAAAGTTTATCATATTATTGTTTTGTAATATGTCAGGGGTTGTTCCAGATAGGTGTACGTTTGCATGGGATTAATGAAGACTCTGTCAACTTCAGAAACTCCCACCACGCTGTCAGAGAAGAGCTGATGTTGATGCTTTTGAAGCATTCATGTCGTTGGATGTTTGAGCTGATAAATGGTAGATCTGAAATCTCTAGATTATTGCAAAGTGCTTGTTCTACATCTAGCCAAGGTTCATCTAAGAGGGTATGTTTTTGCCATCCTGAGATAAACTGAAGCCTGTTGGCTAAGAAGTAATGCTGAAAGTTAGGTAGTTCTAATCCTCCTTTATCCTTGGTCTTTTGTAGTGTTTTTAAGCTTATACGTGGGGCTTATTTTTCCAAAGGAATTTGGACATATATGAATCTAGAGATCTGAACCAATCTTATGGGCGGTTTAGTTGGGATCATTGAGAATAAATAATTTATTTTTGGTAATACCATCATTTTTATGCGGCAACCCTTCCCATGAGTGATATGGGTAGACATTTCCACCTAGCCAGATCACCTTCTACCTTCTTTAAAAGTGGGATATGGTTTAATTTAGTTAGATCTGCAAGCTTGGGAGATACATTAATACCTAAATATTTTATATTTCCGATTGCAGTGGAGTAGAAGAGGAATTATGGAAGGAGCAATTAATCGGAAGGACTGTAGATTTTGACCAGTTAATTGAGTAATCTGATATTCTTGCAAAAGAGTTTATCAGTTCAATCACCCCAGAGATATTGGTTTGTGAATTTTGGAGAAAGAGTAACACATCATCCGCATAAAGGCTGATTTTATGTTCTACATTCTTGCATTTTATGCCCTTAATTACTGAATTCTGTCTAATTGCTGCTGCTAGTGGTTCGATAAAAATTGCAAACAGTGAAGGGGAGAGTGGGCATCCCTGCCTGGTGCCCCTCAGGAGACAGAAGCTGGAGGATGTCTGGTCATTTGTTCTCACACAAGCTGTTGGGGAATTATATAATATTTTTAACCAGTATCGAGAGGAGAAATATTTTATTGCTATTATTTGCTGCTATTTTTATAATCATCATTAACATTTCAGTATTAATAGTGATGTTGCATTTAGATGCATTCAGATGTTCAAATATATGGTTATAGCCTTTATTACAGGTCCAAAGAAGAACCATTGTAAATGGTTAAGGTGAATCTATAATTTAAATGTTATTAATGCTTTTATGATCTCTGTGTAGAGGACAGAGACAGGAAAATACACTCTGGGCCAAAATGAGACAGGAAATGCGTCTGCAGAGCATGTTTTGCAGAAGTGAAACCGAAAGCAGAGTGAGTGCAAGCCAAAGAGCAGGGTATTATTATGCATGTATCGTTGATTAACACACACTTAGTTAGAAGGATCACTGATAGGGGAAAATTCAAATTGCTTTGCTTGGGGTGGCTTTTAGACTATATTAGGAGGAGCAAACATATTGGCAGATCTAAGATCATCATTCGAGTGTGACATTTAGCCTAGAAATGACACAGAGTTCAGCTGTGTATGTGCACAGGCCTTATGTCTGGCTAAGATGAGAGGTGTGAGGTTAGCTGGGGTGCAGACAGGTCATGACACGTACTTAGTATACACTGCAGACACATACACACCATGGTAGATCTATTTTGGTAGGGCAGAAATGCAGAAGTGTGCCGACGTGCTTAGAGGAAGTGCACCAGACGAGCGACAGCGAAGAGGGGAAGCACCGACCGAAGACAATGTTCTTTAGAGCTATGTTAAGGTTCATGGAACAGTTTGTGGTTTGGATTGACGTAAGCTGTACTATTGTCTATTTTTGTAAAAGAGGGGGGCTTTGTTATTGTACCCATATAAAACCTTGTCTCATGATTGTATAGTTCAGTTCGACGCTGAAATCTGCACAGCGGTCGGACTCACACATGTGTTTATTAAAATACTGTCTAATTGCACACTGGACTGGATCTGTGGTTATTTATGGATTCTTCTCTCAACATTGAACCCTAACATTTGGGGGCTCGGTCCGGTGAGAGAGGGGAATTATTTTGGTGTAGATAGAGAGATCCAGGGTCTGTGGTGATTGGATGGGCAGATAGGAGTCAGTGGTCTGAAGTGAGAGACAAGCCGGCTTAAAACAAAGGTAAGGCACATACCTGTTGAATTTTCCAAAATGTGCTAGATTGGACATGTCAAATTAAAGTCTACTCACTGAAAATTACTGGTGAATGTCTGTTTTTAATTTTGGTGAAGTTTTGATGAAGTTTACCGGTTGAAGTAATGATAAGGAAGTATAAGTGACAGTACTGAGTAATGAGAATAAAGGAATGAAAAGAGAATTAAAGCAGTTGGACTGCTAAGTGAACTCTTAGAATGATAGGGAATTTGGTCATTGTGTGGGTTCAAGTCCCATTGGTTATGCAACCCTTAAGAACTTTCTCGGAGGTGACGCTCCCTGCTGGATAGAGAAATCTATCCTTCACCTAGCGATGACTAGGGATAGTTTCGGGCAACATTCGAGGAGGACTCGGGAATCTCCAAAACTGTTGAGGGTTGTCCTTAATCTTAATCCTGTTTTGGGTGTAGATTGTTGTTTCAAATTATTCTAAATTACTTTAGGACGAGGAGTCTGGGACCCTTAAGAAGCGCATTTTTCTCCTTGGTAACGCTTGCGCTAAGGCAGGACGCTGACCTTAGACCTACTGGACAGTAGGGATAGTACCGTCGACAGCGGGGGAGAACTTGGGAACCTCCGAAATTGCTAGGAGTTAGAGTCTCCTATTTGCGCTTTTTTGGCTACGATAAATTTGGTTAGGGTATTAGCAATCGGGCCACCGTCAGGGACGGAATACTGGCTAAAATTGGTCGCAAAAAAGTCAGGGACTTTATCGGTCGGACCGTTATGGATAAATTTGTCTAAACTTCATAGGATTTAAGAGGCCTAAAATCTGTGCAGTTGTAATTAAAGACGTCTGTAATATAAAATATGAGATCTATGAGTAAGATCAGTCTCTGTGTCAGTAATGCACAGCCGGATGTGCACTGATGGTGTGTAAATGCAAATGAGCAGCGGTGATGCGCAGAGAGGGTGGTTTCAGTTTCGGAGAGGATTGAGCTTTTTGCTAAATGCCTGTATATAAGAGGTTGGTTTTGCTTATTATGAGAGTGTAAATACAGTTTGAATATATTAGTGTGGATGTATAGTAAATGACTGAATTTTGATAGATGTATATTTCGTGAGCCATAAATGTTGGTGTGTTTTATTTTTCAGTTATGTGTGTGTGTGGAGAAGCGGGGTGTGAGACGATGAGAGGTTTCAGTTTTCTTTTTCTTTTTTCTTTTGACTTGCTCTTTCTGATTATGAAAGGCATGTTTAAAATACTCGTATGAAAGCGTATTTTGTGTGATTTTAACTGTGTGAATGCTGTCAGTATTTGATTTGAGTGACTGGGTGATTTGTCTGAGTAAGTGAAAAGGGGAAGTTTGAGAGAGAAAAGGCAGTGTGTGAGACGATTACTGAATGACTAAAGAGGTTAGAACCTTTAAATGTGTGTATTGAATAAAGGAGTGTGAAATATATTTCTTGTGTGATGAAAAGTGGGATGTGCTAAAGTTTGAAAGTGCTTTTAATTCAAGAAATGCATGAGTGATGGTATGAGAGGTTGAGTGTCTTTTTCTCTCAGTTCAAAAACACATAAGCATATACACTTGGTTAATTGTTTGGATGTGTGAAAGAGCTCGGTTTAAATGTGTGTGAGTGAAATGAAGGTGTATTGTTTTTAGACTAAGATTTAGTAGAATAAAAGAGGGCCTGTAGACTATAAATACAAAGAAAAAAAACAAAGGAGTTAGATTAGTTTGAAGAACAGGAAATATGGCTCTGTGTACCGAGGCTGCTGCAACAGGAAGTATGTGTGTGTGTGTGGGACAGGAAACGCATGCCCATAAAAGGAACTGAGTGTGTACAGAAAGAACACAGAGAGACAGATGAGGCCCATTAAGCAAATGAAGCCTTTAAGAAAAATGAATATAATACTAATTGTATGCTTTAGTGTGTCAATACAGGTGGACTCTCTCAACATTGGAACCTTGAGTTCAGCAGCAGAAAAGTAGATTAAAAGAATTGGGAGAAAATAAGCCAGTCTTTGGCTCGAAATTGTGCGGCTGGATCTCTCACTTTGTCCCTGAAGCGGAGAAGAAGTTAAAAGGACAGTCAATCGCCTGATGAAGACCGACAGAACATCGTGGACTTGAATACAGCAGGCAAACGACAGTGCCACTGATCCATTAGCACTGATGACGACTGACGACCAGCAGCAGCATGTAAGAGTACTGCAACATGTACTGTGAAAATACAGGCTGGGCAGTTGAACAGTGGGATAAAGAATTGTGGAAGAGCACTGGACATTGAGTGATATTTTTCCATGCTGGGACTTAATCTAAAAGAAAGACTGTAAAGAAACAGAGAAGAAGACAACAGCTGAGTTGAGACTGTGTTTGCTGGAGCTTTGAAGCCCGAACAGGACATTGTGCAGAGAGGACCAGTGAGAGATGAAGCTGGACGAGTTTGACTGCGAGAATATAGGATATAATTGGATTGAAAATTGAAACCTGAACTCATGAATTGTTTAGGGATGTCCACCACAGCATAACAAAGAGGTAAACATTAGAAAAGGTGAGAATAATGAAAGAAATAATTGTCATTACCTTAATGAATAGAAAACACACATACAAATTGTTACATGTGAGATTATTTTTGAAATGAATCAGAAGTGAGATAGTTTGAATCTAAAGCTCAGTGGTGAAATGCATAAATTAAATATGAATATATAGGATGCAATGAAGAAACAGCTGACACGTAGTGTACATTAACATGAATACATCGCAAGGCAACGAAGAACTCAATGAATTAATTTAATGAAGAAGCAGTGTACACCCAATTAACATAAAATGCAAGGAAGAACACGCTTACATGCATGGCATAATTGGTGTTTCTGACCAGAGACAGAGAAATGGGTCATTTAGGCACTTGTGGTAATAATGAAAATGTTTTAGTTTGTTATTTTCAGGAGTAAAGCAGACCCGGACCAATTCTCCAGATGCAGGAGTCTGAAGAAATTACAGGTTAACATGAATGGATATGTTAAGGCAAGTTTCTGGTTGAATTGTTTACAGTGTCCAGGAACCTGACAGCAAGCCCTAATTGGTGGCGGAAGATCAGGAGGGCTGTGATTTAAGGTGGGGAAGTAAAATTTGGGTTAGTGATTGGGGGACGGAGAAAACTGACTCTTTAACTGGAGAATGGGAAAGTGTCTGTGAGACTGTGAAGCCATATATGCAAACTAGCACACACAAACATACGCAATGAAGATCGGCTTGCTACTTGTATGAGTGATAGAATGGTGTGAATGCTGAATAAAGTAGTTTAAAAGGGTGACTTAGGAGTGCTTTGCACTGATTGATCACAACAAGTGATTAGTATAGGAAGAAAATGAAAATAATTGAATAATGTGATAAAGTTTAAACATGTATTTCTTTTGCCAAGTTAAATTGTTGAGATATGGCTGAGTATGCAAAAGTTTGAGAGCTCGTGTGGATGTGGACAGAGGAGCTTGCTGTGTGTGTGTGATTGAGGCCTTAAAGGAGGGGTAGATTGTTCAGAGGTGCAAATTTGATTAGGAGGTTTATAAATTAGTGTTGACACATTGTTGTAAGGTGTTAGGCTGAATCTGAGTATGGTAAAGTGCTTAACCGGGGTTATTGTTGTGTACGAAACGGTGTAGCTTTTGGCGAGGTTTTAGTGTGTTGAATGGGTGAAATTTAAGATTGTTTCAGATTTTTGAGGCTGTTGTTTTATTTCCAGAGAGGGTGTTTGATTAAGACATGGATATGTCTGAGAGGGGCCCCAAAAAATTTTTTGTAGTAGTAAGTGCACTCAGGAAAAAACCTGTCAGGTGATTTTGTTTTGTACTTTGATGAGCTAATAATCAGCTCTTTTTTCATTTTTGTTCTAAGCAGGCCTGGAAGACAGTGAACGGACGGCGTTGACAAAATTACCAAGTACGAAAATCAGGTGGGCTTTACAGAATTATAATTGATTACAATCAGAGACTGAGTGGCGGCAAGTCTCTGTCTAAAAATGGATTGATCGCTTCGATCCAGTCAAAAGTATAGAGAACTATTTTCCTAAAAAGGAAAACGAAATAAAACAAATGATTGAGCTCATTTTGCTGATGTGGAGCATTTGATGACGTGCGCAGAAGGCTGCAGTATCAGCAAAAACTATCATGTGTGAATGCATGTGAGTGAATGTGAGTGATGGGACCAAGAGGGGAAATAAATAAAAGGTTGACAAAAAGGACAAGTGGGAGACTTAAATCGGGGGATGCTGATTTTGGGATATTGATGTGTGCTTTGAGAAAATTATTTACTGGGGTTGGATTATGTTATTACATTATAGAATGCTAAATGCTAAAAGGGAAACATTGATGTAACTTAAGTTACCATGAACTGAGGTGACACATGATTAATAACTGTTCTGTGTAAGTTTATTTTGTGTTATAACACAGGTTGGATCATAAGTGGGGAAATTGAGTATGAAATGTGAAGTTCTGGTTAACACACAGGTTTTGTTTCCAGGAAATTCCAAGGATCCAGACTTTGCATGGAGCAACGAGTTTGAGGAGATTTGACATGATGATTAAATTGATTTTGTTCCTTAAACACAGGTTTTCAGGGCTGGAGCAAAACACCGGAGAGGAGAATTGCTGAGCTGTTCTGAGAAATGATATGACTAACCTTTTTTCCTTTTAATTGGTTAAGCTTGGGTGAAGCATGTTGAGTTTTTTGCCACATGAGATGTGTCAAAAAGAGAGGGGTTTAAGATTTAATTTGAAATGGGTTTTAGTATGATTTTATAACTATTGGGGTTGTTTGATAATCTAGATATAGTAAAACTGAGGATTTGTTAAAAGAAAGGATTAAAATGAACTGAATTCTGTTTAGAAGATAAATTGCTGGTGTTAATAAGAAGTTGTACACCAAATTTAGAGGGAAATTGTGGGAATAAAGGATATGCTTTGGGGAAGATAGTGACGATTTTATGAGTAGAAAATGTGGGATTTCTTTTTGATTTTAGGATAAGTTGTAACAGTGACATAATGCTAGAATGTTGTTATAATGTAGGATTTAGAAACAGAGAGTAAATAGATTTATTTTTAGGGTAGAGGAGAGCTTTTTATGAGGATGTTAAAAGTCTCGCTGACTCAAGTGAATAATATTGGAGATTATATATGTAGAAATGATTTTTCATACACATTGCATTTTGTGCCTTTGACGGAGTTGTGGCTCAGAGAGTCGCTCTTGACGGTCACAAACTTTTGGTTAACGTTATGATTAGCCAATCTACTGTGAGAATGACCTGAGTTATTGAAGGATTGCACACGCTTACAGACATATAGAGTTCATCAACACACAGGACAGTATTGATTTGAGGCCTAGGGCCTGAAATTCCTTTAGCTTTTAACTGAATTTGAGCTGGCCCTGTAACAGGTGACAGACAAGAGGAACTGAATAGGAGTTTCACTTACACTAAATTGTGTAAGTGACCAAGTTTTTGTTTAAAACAGAAGCAAAGGGAGAAAGCTTATATAGTTTGGTTAAGTCTGATAAAGTATAAATTAGAAGGAGTCATTACATTAAGAGCAGCAAAATGAAATAAAATGATAGATTCAAACAGGTTATCACCCAGGAAATGGGAGTTCAAAATACAGTTAGAGTTCAGCTTTTAGCTATGATGAAGTTTATCTAGGAGCAATTAACTATGTGTTTACACGTAATGATGAAAGTGGTTGTTTTTTCTTTGATCCTTTAGTAGAATAAGTGTTTAGGATTTTTCTTGTGAAAGGTGACTTTAGAGGAGAGGTAGGCCCTTGCAGCAGTGACAGTTTTGTGCACAGGATGTTGATGATCAGATAAGGAGCAAAGAGGAAGCACATGCAGAGACGTGCTTCCTTCGATTCTCTTAAAGGCAGTGCTTTTAAGAGTTTTACAAATGCTGAGTACGGTTGAATGAGATATAAAAATAAAAGTCAAAAAACCAAATACAAAATTAGGTTCATGTTTTGAGTAATATTAGCTGGAATCAGGTTTGAATAAAGTAGGGAGAAAGTGTTTTCTATCCTTTACAGGAGAAGATTTCCACGAGAGAGGGACCAAGGACGAACCTGACTTTACCCATGGAGTGTTCTTAGGGGAGCTGGCATTTCTAGAGAGGGTCAGAGTAATGTTATAAGTGTGTGGTGACCTCTTGAGGCCACCACCAGAAGAGGGAGTATCGAGAGGAAAATATTTTATTGCTATTATTTGCTGCTATTTTATAATCATCATTAACATTTCAGTATTAATAGTGATGTTGCATTTAGATGCATTCAGATGTTCAAATATATGGTTATAGCCTTTATTACAGGTCCAAAGAAGAACCATTGTAAATGGTTAAGGTGAATCTATAATTTAAATGTTATTAATGCTTTTATGATCTCTGTGTAGAGGACAGAGACAGAAAAATACACTCTGGGCCAAAATGAGACAGGAAATGCGTCTGCAGAGCATGTTTTGCAGAAGTGAAACCGAAAGCAGAGTGAGTGCAAGCCAAAGAGCAGGGTATTATTATGCATGTATCGTTGATTAACACACACTTAGTTAGAAGGATCACTGATAGGGGAAAATTCAAATTGCTTTGCTTGGGGTGGCTTTTAGACTATATTAGGAGGAGCAAACATATTGGCAGATCTAAGATCATCATTCGAGTGTGACATTTAGCCTAGAAATGACACAGAGTTCAGCTGTGTATGTGCACAGGCCTTATGTCTGGCTAAGATGAGAGGTGTGAGGTTAGCTGGGGTGCAGACAGGTCATGACACGTACTTAGTATACACTGCAGACACATACACACCATGGTAGATCTATTTTGGTAGGGCAGAAATGCAGAAGTGTGCCGACGTGCTTAGAGGAAGTGCACCAGACGAGCGACAGCGAAGAGGGGAAGCACCGACCAAGACAATGTTCTTTAGAGCTATGTTAAGGTTCATGGAACAGTTTGTGGTTTGGATTGACGTAAGCTGTACTATTGTCTATTTTTGTAAAAGAGGGGGGCTTTGTTATTGTACCCATATAAAACCTTGTCTCATGATTGTAAGTTCAGTTCGACGCTGAAATCTGCACAGCGGTCGGACTCACACATGTGTTTATTAAAATACTGTCTAATTGCACACTGGACTGGATCTGTGGTTATTTATGGATTCTTCTCTCAACATTGAACCCTAACACCAGTTGATGAAAGAAGATCCAAAACCAAATTTGTGTAAAGTTGCAAATAGAAATTTCCAGTTAACTCTGTCAAACGCTTTTTCTGCATCTAAAGAAAATATTGTAGTTTCAAGGTTTTTACTGTATGAGTAGTCTATCAAATTAAGTAATCTACGTGTATTTGTTGATGAGTGCCTACCTTTTATGAAACCAGTTTGGTCAGGATGAATTAAGAGGGGGGTTATTTTCTCTAATCTCTTTGAGAGAGCTTTGCAGATTATTTTGAGGTCTACATTTATAAGGGATATTGGACGATAGCTTGAGGGATATACAGGGTCTTTGCCTGGTTTTAGTAAGAGATTAATGTTTGCAGAATTCATATTTGATGGAAGTCTGCCATTTTCTTTGATTTCCAACAACGTTCTGTAAAAACTGGTGCTAGAATCGTCCAGAATTCTTTGTAGAATTCTGCAGGAAAGCCGCCTGGACCTGGAGCCTTATTATTGGGCATACTTATCAGGGCTTCCTGGAGTTCACCTGGTGTCAGTGGCGAATCTAGTGCCATTGCTTGAGTGTCTAATAATTTTGGGAGAGTTATGTTGTCTAAAAACTGATCAATTTCCTTTTTAGATGGGTTTATTTGTGGTGAATACAACGTTTTATAGAAATCCCTGAAAATGTTGTTTATTTGTTTCGGTCATATATTGTGTTCCCAGATGAATCTTGAACAGCACATATAGTTGTTTTTTCTTTATTTATTTTTAGCTGGTTTGCTAGAAATTGACCGGATTTATTACTATGTTCATAATTTTGTAAGCGTAGTCTTTGTACTAAGAATTTTGTTTTTTTATCAATTATCTCATTTAATTCTAGTTTTGTTTTATGTGTATTTTGTTCAATGTTTCCTGATCTTGGTGGTACGCGTAGGCTTCTTCTAGGATTTGATGGTTTTCTAATTCCTGAATATTTTTGTTTTCTTCTTTCTTTTATGTGATGAGAAAGAAATTATTTTACCTCTCATCGCAGCTTTCCCTGCTTCCCATAGAACAGAAGCTGATGTTCCGGGAGTGTCATTAAAGTCTAAATATGAAGTCCACTCTTTTTAAAATATTTAATAAAGTCTTCATCTTTAAGCAGTGAAGTATTAAATCTCCAGTTTTTACTTGGCGTAGTATTATTCTTGTGCATTAGTGTTAAAGATACAGGAGCATGATCGCTGACAGCTATAGGATGAATCTCAGTGTCTGAAATGTCACTCAGCAGTGAGCTGCTGACCAAAAATAATCCAGACGAGAGTAGGAGTGATGAACATGTGAGAAGAAAGAATATTCCTTACTGTTGGGGTGAAGGGAGCGCCATGCATCGCAAAGACCAAAGTCGCTCATATACTGTTTGATTATATTTGTGGACTGCCAATTACGCTGAGTTCCTGCTGTATTGAGCCTATCCATTTCTTCATTTAGTCCAAGGTTGAGGTCGCCTCCAAGAACAAGTGTGCCATCTAAGTGTTCAGAGAGTGCACTGAAAAAAGTTTGAAAGAATGAGGGATCATCAACATTTGGACCATATACACTTACAATACATAGCTTTTTATCACATATAGATAGTTTAATGATTAAGAATCTGCCCTCTGGATCTATAACTGTATCGAGTACTGTGAAATTAATATTTTTATGTATTAAAATTGCTACTCCCTTTGTCTAGAATTATAACAAGCTGAGAACACGTTAGGAAACTCAGGTGTTTTAAGTTCATTCGAACCTTTAAAAGGTCTGTGGGTCTCTTGTAAAAGGACAACATCTGCCTGTAGTTTTTTGAGTTGGTTAAATATTTTTAACCTCTTTTCTCTGGAGCCAGCTCCATTTACATTCCATGTAACGAATCTTAGTTCACCCATAGATATGTTTGTATAACTAGGGGTGTATGCTGTGTGTCGCTTAGCTTAGACAGGTGGAGAGAATACATCACCAGTTCATAAATAAAGAGAGGGAGAGAGAAAAAAATGCGTGGCGAGATGCTCCCTGAGTCTGATTATGTGTGTGCATATTTACTAATATGAGTAGTACGCTTGACTTAAGTGTGTGTATCCTATACTGTGTGCGCTGTCTGTCTGATGTAAATGTGCTGCCGTTGAGCGCATGATTGTGTGTGATCGTGCTGTGCATATGTGTCGAAATAAAGTTTGCCAGTCATTTTCTTAGAAGTCAGCAAGGCTCACGTGCATGTGTAGTGACAAGATACATGTAGTATAAAATATATGAACATCATTGTACATTCGCAAACCTATTTAGGGAAAGCATGTTATTTAATAAAACATTAAACAAAATCTCTTAACAATTATCAAATCACGTCTCCCTTTTTATGGATTTTGCTGGGGACGAGAGGAAAGAGTGGTGTGACGACTGGAACACTGCTCATACAGAGTGTGTAAAAGCCTGTATCAATAAAACGCATAGCAAGGTGCAATGCTGTGTGTGTGCGTGTCCTCATTCTTGTCACACTCAAGAAGTACCAAAGGCTGAGAGAAGCGCTTGAGAAGATGTGGAGGTTGAAGGGAACAGTGGTCGCAGTGGTAATAGGAACACTTGGGCAGTGACCCCCAAGCTAGGTGATTGGCTCCAACAGATCCCAGGAACAACATCCAAGATTCCTCTTCAGAAGAGTTGTAGGAACAACAAAGATACTGTGCAGGACTCTAAAGCATTTGATATGTGACCAGTCCCATGAAACTTCATGAAACAATCATTATTGCACAAATTGTTTAAGAGCAGCTACCTAAAACTGCAAAGAAGTCTATGATCTTTTTAATATTGTTGCATCCTCACTTTGCATGACTCTGGATAGTCTGAAAAACAAAGTCTTAAACCAGAATGACTTGACTCCCTTATATAACTCTGAAATGTGTACCTTAGCAAATAACCCTAAAATGAGACTCACAGAAGCGAATATAAATTCAAAAGGCAGCTTTATTGCTGAACATCAGGAAATACAAAACTAACTAAACTTGGAATATACATTAAACATTTTCAAAAGCCTGATGTGTGCATATAAGAGAGGCTGTGTATAAGGCTTTAAAAATCTGTCACAAACCTGAATTTGTGTCTGACCTTATTGCATATCTATCTGTAGACGTTTCCTTTTCAGGGGCGCAAAATTATGGGAAGATACTGTATAGAAACATGATTTACTAAGGTCTGTGGGAGGGAATTTAATGCATATTAGGCTGAATTTAGAGCCAATAATGTGTTCTGTCAATGTAGCTGTAAGAGTTGCCGCTAGCAGTGCTCAGTTATTTGGAATGAGAGGGGGATGTTACCAATACAAGCAAGCATTTTCTTTTACTGGGAGCCAAGTTACTTTTGTCATTTTTTTCAGTGTGCCCACACAGAGCAACATTTTTCTTTGTTGTATGTCTATCTGATATAAGATAATTAAACAAACCAAACTGAAATGTCTGTCAATATGTAGCACTCCACTCTCTTAGCTATCTAAACTATGTTAGGCTGTTGTTGGAGCCATTCATTCATTTTGATCGTTCTTGAAATGTAATAAAAACTTCTTGCTGCTTTCAGGTACTATCCTTGGGTTCCAAACACCTGATCAGATATAACTAAAGGTCTGTAAACAAATAAACAAGATAATTATTGAGGCAGTTCAAATAAATAATTACTAAAGTTCATTAGTTTTTGTTTAATTAAATACAAATATTTACAGCATAGCAGTAAAAAGGCATAGTGTTGCTCACAGACAGACAGTTTTACTGAATATTAAAAAACAATCAAAATCGTTTTTTCCTAAATTTTGTATAAACTGAATTGAATAGTTAAGGTAAGGCAAATATGTTGTGTAAAACCCACGAAATAGAATAATTCTCACTTCTGTTTCAGTCCAGGTGAATGGTGTTTCAAACATTTTGTGAAATAATGTTCAGTAAATTTACACCAATGTAAGGACAGGATATTACTGTTTTTATCTTTAAAAAAGCACACTCAGTTCACAAGATTTTAGTCAGATGTGTTAAGCTTTTTGAAAATGTTAAAGAGCTTTTGTTTAATTTCTTTCGTTCTAAGACAGTACACAAAAGGATTTACAAGACATGGACCGAGGACTGCACCAATTATTAAACCTTGGCGTTCCTCAAGAGTTAATACCACACCAAACCTGGTGAAGATAATGCGAACAAACGCAGGACAGTAATGAACAATTACACAAATTAAGTGACTCACAAGAGTGCTCCCCATTTTCTTTTTTTCATTATTTGAAAGTAATTTCACATAAAGTAAGATTCCACAATATGAAAGACAAATGAAAACAAAAGTGAAAAAGAAAATAAAAAATGCTATAGTGGCAACTTCATTGAAATATTTCTCTGGATTAACACAGGTTGTTTCTATTATAGCAGCAAATTCACAGAAGTTGTACTTCAACTTGGAGCTGCAGTGTGGGAGGGAGACAAGTGTTACAGGCATATAACACACAAAACACCAGGCAATAAACCACAATACAAATGTAAGAACAAGAACACGTGTGTTTGTTAAATAACTGTGATACTGGAAAGGATAAATTATTGCAATGAATCTATCCAAAGCCATAATTGCTAAAACAAATGACTCCATCAATATTCCCAAAGTGAAAGCACACATTTGAATTAAACACTCCACATAGGATATAGTATTAACACCTGCAAGTAGAACCCCAATCATTGTTGGACTGGAACTGGAAGTGTACACTATATCAACAACAGCAAGGTTGCATATCAGAAGATACATTGGTTTATGTAATCTCTTGTCAGAAATAATAAACATGATATTTGCCATATTGGCAAGAACAGCAAGAAGATAGGTTATTAGTATAGCCACACCAACAGCAATAGGTCTACTGAGTGTGTCAAAACCACCTATAATAAAGTGTGTTACATTGATTGAAGTATTCTGTAAAGACATATTCAGTTTGGAAATTAAAGAAGAAGAAGGGGGGGGAGCAAAGCAAATATGGATAAAGTATATGGTAAATCTTTATCTGATTTTACAAACACCTCTGGGCTCAGTCACACAAATTTGTTTTTACTGGCAGTATTTAAACTTCTCATTTTAAGACTTGTAAGAACAGTAAGTTTTGATTGGACAGCTCCCTCTTCCAATCAAATTAGATATAAGACTGTGAAATGTCTACATTGCATCACATGTTGCAAAAAAAATGATGTCATCCCCTGAATGTAAGGATAAGCTGGATTGGAAGTAAATGCTCACATGCTTACAAGAACCTGTGTTTATTTGTTTTCAGCTGACTTTGCCACACCATTTGGTTCAATTAACAAAACAAAAGAACAAAACTTAAAGAAAGCTCGCTCCATGTTAAATTTGTCCCACTAAATCTATTTAATGCTTGTCCTGATGAAAGGGCTAATATTAGCAGGTAGCTCAGGAATTTCATTCCATTTTCTGGGGAAGAAAAAATGTTACACAACTTTTAAGTAGCTTTTATAATGAAACTTGAGTCTATGAAGACCCTTGACGGTGTACTGCAGTAGCTATATCTTTTTGCCAGTAAACACTTTTACAGTGTAGCTATGTGCTGGAAATGTTACAGACGCTGAAGTTGGAGAGCCAACTTTATGAAGGAAAGTAACTTGTGTCACATTGACATGGCTATCAAAAAATGTACTGAGGGCCACTGTGCCTGTGTCCCAATTCAGTGGTACCATTGGTAGGCTGGGTCATTTGAAAGCAGCAAGAACATAAAGGCCAAAAGTGAATGGCTGTTAAGTGGAACCTGACCTCTATTATCAAATCATGTCTCCCTTTTTATGGATTTTGCTGGGGACCAGAGGAAAGAGTGGTGTGACTGGAAAGCTGCTCATACAGAGTGTGTAAAAGCCTGTATCAATAAAACGCATAGCAAGGTGCAATGCTGTGTGTGTGGGGGTCCTCATTCTTGTCACACTCAAGAAGTACCAAAGCCTAAGAGAAGCGCTTGAGAAGATGTGGAGGGTGAAGGCAACAGTGGTCCCAGTGGTAATGGGAGCAACTGCGCAGTGACCTTCAAGCTAGGTGAGTGGCTCCAGCAGATCCCAGGAACAACATCCAAGATTCCTATCCAGAAGAATTGTAGGGATAGCAAAGATACTACGCAGGACTCTCAAGCATTTGATGTGTGATTGTGTCATGAAGTTGCTTGCATAACTGATCATATGCAACTTCATGAAACAATCATTATTGCACAATTTGTTGAAGAGCAGCTACCTAAAACTGCAAAGAAGTCTATGATCTTTTTAATATTGTTACATCCTCACTTTGTATGACTCTGGATTCTCTGAAAAACAAAGTCTTAAACCAGAAGGACTTGATTCCCTCATAAAGCTCTGAAATGCATACCTTAGCAGATAACCCTAAAACTTGAAATGTAATATCATCTCACTACTTAAGAATTTTATTTAGCTCATAAATAGTTTGTTGCTCTATAACAAAGCCCGATGTAAAGCTAAGGCATGCTATTATTCATCAGAACTAGCCGTGTGCTGCTACTGTTGGGGTGCAGTAGCTCCACCACCCCACTAAGGGGAGGAAGTGGGTTTGTGTACTGAAGTTTATATAGTGAGAATTATAAAAGTTAATGGACTCTGACTAAACTGATACCAGCACACAAATTGCTAGGCCCAAAGCTGTTATACTGGAGCATGAAAAATATATTGTGGCGTGTTGGGAGTGGCAAGTTATTTCCCATCATGCCTTGGGAATGTGTTGGTGTTGAAGATGAGGAAACTGTGTTATTTACATCTGTTATTGTTACATGACTCTTAATTGTTCCTGTTTATGCTACAGTGTAAATTCACTGGCAGAAGTTGTTTGATGCAAAGAGCTGTTATACCATGAGTGAGTTCATGTGCTGTGTTATTGACCATCTGAAGCACAGTGTAGTATAACAAACTGTCCAATAAAAAGCCTCCCCTTTTTGCTTGTGGTGGAATAGCAGGCTCACCTTTTTGGTTGTCCCTTGTGTGAACAATTCCTCATCTCACAACAATGTACTTTCTAAGCTGCGCACGTGTGCAGTTGCGCACTGATGGCACGGTCTTTGCGCACAAAAAAAAAATCTAACCTGAGTTGAAATTAAAATTCAAACTTTAACAATTCTGTTTTGCGGTGTTAGTCAGTAAGTGACTGGCTGCTCCAGTATGGGATTAGAACGATGCCACTTTATCCCATAATCCAGCCAATCACGCGATTCACATTCACGTATATGTGCAGCTAATCAACGTCATTGACAGGCTATGACAGCGTCCTTATATGCCGACACCGGTGTGGCATGGCTGATGTGGAGTGAAGCCACGTCAATGACAACGTGTACAACCATTGGAGATGTGAGCAGGACAGACGGAACAATTGACGAAAAAAGTGTGGACTTTATACCAGTTTTTAAATTGTGTTGATAGGCCACGTAAAACCAGAGTTATGATAAAAATATATGCAATGTTTGGTTTTCTTCCTGAATACTATCGTTGTTTATATTTACTGCAGGAAGAAACAGTACAAACTGCGTTTTATAAGGAAAACGCTCGAAAGCACTCCACCTGTGAGCAAAGATGAAACCAAAACACACCCCACCCTTTCCCTTTGGTCGAAAAATGTTCCATGTCGACCAATCAAAACATGGCATTTAGTTGTTAAGAAACGGGGAGGAAGTTTTGGGAGTGACGGCGGTTTTGAGATGTGAGAGATTTGCGACGTTTAGAGCAAATCTTGTGTAGTTAGTGTAAAGTGTATTCAATAGTTTGTGTGTGTCAGAACAATGAGGCGACTGCTGAATGTTACAGGTGTTACAGGAGTGATACATCTCCTGCTGTCAGGCCTACAGGTATCAGGCTGTTGTTCTCCTTTATCTCATAGTGGACAGAAATGATTTTTTGGAGTGGCACAAATAATTTGTGTGGCATCAAATTTGATGCAGAACAGCTGATTGTTCTGTAAATAGTTTGAAATGTTTGTTTAAAAAACGCCTTGGCAGCATTTTTAGGTAAACAGCTGCAAAAAACTTTGTTGTTTGCATAACTCAGTAACTTTTTTGAAGAAGTAACTATATAATTAATTGCCCAACATTGGTCATTATATGCTGTATTTTGCACACAGAGAGTTACAGGACTCTCTCCCAGACCACATACTCATAATACAAGTCAGAGCTTTATATAAAAAAAAAAGAAAGAAAGAAAGAAAGAAAGTTTTGTTTTCAAAATTGGAGTTCAAGTTATTTTTACTTCCAATAGTAAGGTCATGAACAAGATTTTTTTTTTAATTTTCATTGTAAGTGGGCTAAAGCAATAAATTACAAGTAGTCTAACATAAATGTAAATGCTGTAATTTGATTATTTTAATAAACATGTAACTTGGATGGATTCGATGCTGGAGTGACCACAGTGCACACGTCTGCTGTTGCTCACAGTGGTCCAAGGGACCGCTCAGGGAGTTTGTGTGTTCGCTCAGACACATGAGAAATTAGAGGGAGCATTGGTCACATGCCTTCCTATCTGGTTTGCATTTAGTTGGACCATCATTTATTTTTCAACAGGACAATGACCCCAAACACACCTCCAGGCTGTATAAGGACTATTTGAGCAATAAGGAAAGTGATGGAGCTCTGCACCAGATGGCCTGGCCTCCACAGTCACCTGCCCTAAACCCAACTGAGGTGGTTTGGGATAAGATGGATTGCAGAGTGAAGGCAAAAGGTCCAACAAGTGCTCAGCACCTCTGGGAAGTCCTTGAAGACTGTTAGAAAACCATTTCAGGTGGCTGTCTCATGAAGCTTATAGAGAGAAGCCAAGAGAAGACTGCACAAAGAGTATTCAAAGCAAAGGGTGGCTATTTTAAACAATCTAAAATATAAAACATGTTTTGAGTCTTTCACACTTTTTTCTTTATTACATAATTCCATATATTCGTTCATAGTTTTGATGCTTTCAGTGAGAATCTGCAGTGTAAGTAGTCATGATAATAAAGAAAAAAAACATGAAATGAGAAGGTATGTCCAAACTTTTGACTGTTAGTGTATTTTTTTGTGAGTTCCTTTTACCAGACACGCACACATACATACTTGTATGTATGTTTTTTTTTTCTAGTCAAAGTCCAAGGTATAGAGGACTGAAAATGTCCTCTAGTGTGATGCTTTTGGGCATCACTCCAGAGGATACAGTTGTCATACAACTGGACCGAATATCTTTAAAAAGGTTTTAAAACCAGTTTATGAAATTAGTTTGAGTGATTTTAGTCCAATTTTGCCATTTGGAGTTTGCCATCATATATTTTCAATTTAATTTGCAAGTTTACCCACCATAGATGTACTGTTATGCAGCCCTCCATAAAAAATACTAACTGCATATGGCTGGAGGTGAATGAAAAAAATCAAAAACCAAAGATTTCTTAAGTTTTTCTATTATCATCATCATCTTTTTTATTCAATGTCCTATAGTATGACATGCATAAAATAACCAAAAAATATGCTTCAAATTGTAAAATATCTTTGAAAAAGAAATATCAGGTCAGGGGAGATGCATTTATCACTCTTCTTATGTTAGTAATAATTATAATAATAATGTAATGGAAAGTATTTGCCCTGCAAAACATTTCTTGTCACAGCAAAGGGCACATTCAGGTTGCAGCTTAATGATGCTGTTTCAAAGTGTTAACTGACAAATACATTCAGCACTAATATTTCATATAATATATCCATTTGTGAGTTAGCAGCACACTTCAGTATGTGGGTTGTACCCCAAAAAACTTCTGATATATAAGATGAAAATGTTTTAGTTTATAGAAAAAAATCTATGAAGATAATTTCAAAATTTAGACATCTTTCTTTTCACGGTCCGTTCCTATCCCATCTGACGTTTGCTATTTTAGTAGTTGATTCAACAAAAAGATCCTCTTACTCTCTTGACGTGACCCTTGGCTTACTAGCAGTTACTTAATTTTTTAATGACAATCTCAACTGTTTTCACAAAGGAAATAAATATTCTTAGGGTCAGAAAAGTCTGCTCAGACAACATTAAAACATTAATTTTGTTATCTTGTTTCAAAATAAAGTAATTACTTAATTGTTATTGTCACACAGTGTTGCTCACTAAAAAAATAAATAATCACTAAAAAACTGTCAAAGAATCAATGAGAGAAGATGTTAGTACTTAAACAGTACTTAAATCGTGAACTTGTGGTGTATGGATTTTAATAAAAACTCAGAAAAGTCCCAGAGTGAATTTTGTGTTTCTGAATTTAATTGTGTAAGAAAATTATCTTCAACATTTTTGCATTAAATGTGACTTAAATTAGCATTTAAAATAGCATTTAAAAGTTCACAAATCACCAAACAAGATTTAGAAAGTCCATATATGAATATTTTAATGTTTCAATGCAATTCAGTTTTATTTATATATCGCCAAATCACAACAACAGTCGCCTCAAGGCACTTCATATTGTAAGGTATTTGTTCCCAATATGTAAGTGTATTCACAGTTTACAAGACTCTAACCAGCTGTGAGTCTTGAATATCTTAAAGATCTTACTTTTAATTTCCTTTGTCCTGAGACAATACACAAAAGGATTTACAAGAGATGGACCGAGGATGGTGCCAATTAACAAACCCTGGCGTTCTTCAAGAGTTAATGCCACACCAAATCTGGTCAAGATAACAATGACAAACTGAGGACAGTATAAACATATTACACAAATCAGATGACTCACAAGAGTGCTTCCCATTTTCTTTTTGTCATTATTTGATAATATTTTCACAAAAAATAAGATCCCACAATATGAAAGACAAATGAAAGTGAATGTGGAAAATGACACAAAAAAGTATATAATGGCAGTTTGATTGAAATATTTCTCTGGGTTAACACAAGTGGTTCGCATTACTGCAGCATAGTCACAGAAAGTGTACCTAAGCCTTGAATTGCAGTGAGGGAGCGGTGTAGCTGTTACAGGTGGAAAAAGCCCAAAACTACAGGCAACAATCCACAGAATGTATGTAAATACTAGTGTACGTGTATTTGTTAAATAACTATGATACTGAAGAGGACAAATTATAGCAATTAACCGATCAAATGCCATAATTGTTAAAGAAAACATCTCCATTGTTGCTCCCACCTGGTAAACATACATTTGAATTAAGCACTCCACATATGATATGGTATTAACACCAGCAAGTAGAACCCCGATCATTGTTGGAGTGGCACTAGAGGTATAGAACACGTCAACAACAGCAAGATTGCAAATCAGAAGATACATTGGTTTATGTAACTGCTTGTCAGAAACAATGAAGATGATATTGACCAAACTTGCAAAAACAGCTAGTAAATAGGTTATCAGCATAACCACACCAACTGCTACAGGCCTTTTGACTGTGTCAAACCCACCTATAATAAAATGTGTTAGTTTGATTGAAGCATTTTGTAAAGACATATTTAAGAAATATTAAATTACAAAACGTTTCAAGATGTAGCTGAAGAAGTAAAAATATGCTGAAAATGTTAACCGTGTCTAACAGTTGTAAAAAAAAAAGAAACTGGTATAACCCTGAAACAGGTTTGGGTTAACCACAAAACAGTGCTTTCTCATTTTAAGTCTCACAACAACAGGAAGTTTTAACTTGGCAGCTCCCTCATCCAATCACACTGGATATCAATTCTCTGTGTTTACATATCACCAGAGACTGCAGATTACATGATGTATGATGTCATCCCCACCCTCCAAAACCAATGATAGATGAGGATAGTTTGGAAATCATCAATTTTAAATTCCACTAATTCTATTTACATACTTTAGTACCAATAAAGCCCATTTTACCTCTGATGCTTCAAATGCTAGAACACCTATATAAAAAAAAGAACCCCAACAACAAACAAATGAAAAAAGGAAATAAAAACAAACAACCATTTAGTGAATTCCAATATTATATTATATTTTGGACAAACTTTATGAAGAAAAGAACAATTTCTGGAGCATTTTTTAAGCACAAAATTCATATCGTTAAAAAAAAACATATGCAGGCCTTTTTACTGAGGAGATGCAGCCTATTATGCGTAAATTAAGCAGATAAATGCATTGGTATTGCACTCTTCTACTCTGAGCATGTTCATATTTACTAACACACTTTCATACAGCACTTAAAGACTCTTTAACAATTGTAAATAAACTGGTCCATCTCTTGAAGTGGTTCTGAGCCACATTTTAACATTTGAACTGGTATTTGTGTAGAAACACATAAATCTGTTGTGGATGCATCACACAATATTTTATTTTTTAGAAATAATGTTAGTAATAATGTTAGTCTTTTTAATTTAAGTAAATCAAAAATAATAATTTCATTTCATTTGAAATATATATAAAATATACCAAGAAATAGAGTTAATCATTTGTCCAACTAAATTTTCTTTGAAAACAAGACACAACTTTCACTGTGTTCCCTCTCAAGTTTGCTCATTAGGTTAATGACTTCTTTGTTTACAAAGGGCTGACAGGAAAGATGTGTCATACTCACCCCTCTTGAGTGAATTATAATCAGTACCTGGCCTCAGTAATGAACCTCACAGGGTTTGGTGAAACAATACTTCTGTCTTTTATTTTTGTATGTGATATATAGATATGTCAAGATTTGGGCTTGATAAAGTTGGGCTCACATCATTACACATCTGAAGTAAAAATCATTTGTTTGTGCTGTGAAGAACAAGATGAGGAGACCAGGATTGCCACCAGGAGATTTACACCCCAGAAAATATTCTGTATGTGAACCATTTTGTTGTCCTTTGTGCTATTTCTTAAAGAGGCTTAATCTAATGATTGCACAGTTTATCTTTCTCTTTTTGCTCTCAGTGACTATCGAGACAGACTCAATTTACTGTGAACTTTTGGATTTTTATACTGGACTGTTTTGGCCGTCTCCTCGCTCACCTGCCTGCCTCCCCGCCCAGCTGCTCCACTGCCATCCGGACCACCCCCCTATGGCTTAGCCTCCACTCCTGCTTAAGAAAGATTGTGGCATTACCCTGTGAGTCTTTAGTTATTATTTTGGACAAGCCGTTAATCAGTATTGTTCCCCTACTCTTCACAGTGACGCTCCCTCACCTATATTTCTCATCCCCAGAGTTCCTGCACTGGAAAATACCCAGTGTCGGGGTTGTTTTCCCCGTTTATGACAGCCCCAAGCCTCACGGACACCTCGTAGTATTCAATAAATTCGGGTGTTTCTCCTGTTTCAGATTGTTTCGTTTTAGTGTGTTTTGCTCGCAACACGCAGGGCATTGTTCTCTTAGTGTTACTCAGACTATTAGTGTTCATAACGTTAACCGTGGTGAGAGATGTTAGTGTTTATTGTGCTTAGGAAATTCTGCATTTTGAGTCAAGGGTTCATGTGCTAGGTTATGCCTGAATATTTAGATAATCATTTAAGTTTCCGAGTGAATCCTTGGTTTTGTAATT
This sequence comes from Oreochromis aureus, assembly GCF_013358895.1. Taxonomy (NCBI): domain Eukaryota; kingdom Metazoa; phylum Chordata; class Actinopteri; order Cichliformes; family Cichlidae; genus Oreochromis; species Oreochromis aureus. The sequence goes on along the minus strand of NC_052955.1, from coordinate 10,155,176 downwards.
TCCTCAGAAGAGCTAGAAACAGAGACAGTTGTTTAGCGTGTGTGGAAGGCACACTCACTTTAAGTTCCCAATTATTCATCGTGTCTTTCACCTTGTGTACATAAAGTAACTTTCACTTCACACCTGCTTCTCGGCATGTTTTCTGCATTAGAGTCCTCCCTTGTCTTTATGCCAGTAAACACTTTTACAGTGTAGCTATGTGCTGGAAATGTTACAGACGCAGAAGTTGGAGAGCCAACTTTATGAAGGAAAATAACTTGTGCCACATTGACATGGCTATCAAAAAAATGTACTGAGGGCCACTGTGCCTGTGTCCCAATTCAGCGGTACCATTGGTAGGCTGGGTAATTTGAAAGCAGCAAGAACATAAAGGCCAAAAGTGAATGGCTGTTAAATGGAACCTGACCTCCATCATCAAATCATGTCTCCCTTTTTATGGATTTTGCCAGGGACCAGAGGAATACAGAGTGTGCTAAATGCACAAGGTGCAATGGAATGCTGCTCATACAGAGAGAAGCACTGTGTGGAGGGTGAAGCCTGTATCAATACCTCCAAGCTAGGTATAACCTAAAAACTGCAAAGAATTGTAGGAATAGCAAAGTCTATGATCTTTTTGATGTGTGATTGTGTCATATTGTTACATCCTCACTTTGTATGACTCTGGATTCTCAATTTGTTAAAGAGCAGCTACCTAAAACTGCAAAGAAGTCAAAGTCTTAAACCAGAAGGACTTGATTCCAGAAGGACTCATAAAACTCTGAAATGCATACCTTAACAGATAACCCTAAAACTTGAAATGTAATATCATCTCACTACTTAAGAATTTTATTTAGCTCATAAATAGTTTGTTGCTCCATAGCAAAGCCCGATGTAAAGCTAAGGCATCAGAACCACCCTTGTGCGGCTACTGTTGGGGTGCAGTAGCTCCACCACCCTACTATGGGGAGGAAGTGGGTTTGTGTACTGAAGTTTATATAGTGAGAATTATAAAGTTAATGGACTCTGACTAAACTGATACCAACACACAAATTGCTAGGCCCAAAGCTGTTATACTGGAGCATGAAAAAATATATTGTGGCGTGTTGGGAGCGGATAGTTATTTCCCATCATGCCTTGGGAACATGTGTTGCTGCTGAAGATGAGGAAACTGTGTTATTTACATCTGCTATTGTTACGTGACTCTTAATTGTTCCTGTTGATGTTACAGTGTAAATTCACTGGCAGAAGTTGTGTGATGAAAAGAGCTGTTATACCATGAGTGAGTTCATGTGCTGTGTTATTGACCATCTGAAGCACAGTGTAGTATAACAAGCTGTCCAATAAAAAAACCCCTCCATGTTGAGTCTTTTTTTCCACAGGCCCCGCTAGTTTAGAGACTTATTCCTCATGAAGAACAAAATCAAGAAAGAACATTTTTAACTGGTCTTTAACTCGCTAACGAGGGAAGTTTTGGTCAGAACCAGCTCTTGGAGCTCACCCTCCTCACCTGTCTCCAAACCAACTCCTTCAAAGAGTAGCTCTACTCGTAGCTAATTATTCAAACTGGTACAGTTCACACAATACAACACAACACAAGCACCTCCTACCGTAAAACCCCCCTTGGTTACAAAGACAAGGCACTGTGTGTGTATGTGTGTGCACCTGTAAGCATGTGCAAGAATGTGTGTGTGTGTGTGTGTGTGTGTGTGTGTGAGTGATGGGGATGCGTTTGTGTGACCTCCTGCTCACCAAAAGGATCATAAAAGCATGAAGCTTACCAAACATCAAACAGAATCTTCACAAGGGATGTGCTTGTGATAAAACACTACAGCCTCCTCCCAGAACCTCGAGAGGCTGGGGAGGGGGACAAAGGAATGTCTTGATCCTATAGTTTGAACTAAGACTTTACAAATTTAAGAAACACAATGACAACATTCAACAATTTGCTTATACCAGCAGTAATTTGAGTTACTAAGGCTTCTTTCTGTACCATGTAATATGAGAAATATATTGTGTTCTAAATGTATGTTGCTATTTGTTTTGTTTTTTTAAATGTTTGTAGTTTAAAGTGCTTTCATTAGGGAGACAAACCCTGCAGTGACAGCTGGAAGTGTTTGGCTGTCCTTTTGAAGAACTGTGTATCTAGCTGCCAAACTGGACATCAATGTACACAGAGGGCAGAATAGTAAAAAAAAACCAAAAAACATAATTCTCATAAAAGCAGAAGTGCCCGTGCCCAGGTCTAATTTACCAAGCAGGAAGCTTGTTAGTCCAATAATCACACAACTGATAACTGCAACTAACTGCCTTCTTTCGTTCATTCACACAAGAAAAAACTGACCCTCCAAACTTCCACTTCCCCTTCCGCCTGCTCCGTAGCCATGCCCCCTTCACTGGACACTTGCGCAGTGGGACAGATACATCTTAACAATCTCCCCCTTTTCTTTTAAGGAAAGGAAAACAGATTACAACAATTTCTTTTTCTCCTTTTTGAACAATATAACAGCTAAATATTGTAGCGGGTCAGGACTGTTTTGGGGTTCTGTTATTATAGTTATGTTTCTGTTGTCATGGTGATGAGTGACGTGCTCTCTCGGCGACTGTTTTTCCAGTGAGAGAGCGCCTTTTTTTGTTGTTATGTTGTTGTTGCCGCGCTGAGGAGGGAGGTAGCGGCAGTGTTCTGGGCCGATTCTAATAAACGGCTGTGCTCCCAAGAAACCTCTGTCTCCTCTGTGTCTGAGCTCGCCACAATATAATATGACACTCCAAACTAGTGTTTAAAAGAAACATTTTTATGAGTGTTAATTTTTTATTTTTTGTCATTAGTCCTTTCAGCTTTTAGCTGCCATTCCCCTTCTCTCAGGGCTCTTAGCAGTCCAAGTGCTGATGTTCCCACTTTTGTCAGGCAGTTAGCAAGCTGCTCTTTGGTAGATGTCCATATGATATGCTGAATAGTCCCTGTGTGCATAAGTTCTTTGATGCTACTGATGTCAAGCCGAAGCCTCTTCTCAGTTACAGATTTTGTGGACTTGACAGCATCAAGAAGGGAATGGTTGTCTGTTACACAGACGATTGGCAAGATGTTGTGTGTACCATCACCAGTGGTGAGCTCAGAATAGAGTGCAGCCAGAAAAACAGCACTGTCGATCCCATCTGCAAGGGCCAAAGTCTCTCCTGCTAGTGTACTCCGTACCACCCTCCTGATCCGTTTCGACTGCCAACATATGGGCGCTTTTCCTTCTCCCATCAACATGATAAAATGTCCACCTTGTGTGCCTCCGTCTGAGAGGTTTCCCATGGAGGAATCACGAAACACCACTAATTTGAGGGATTTGCTTTCACCCAAGAACTGAAACCTCAGTGTAACCTCCACCGATTTAAGTTTTCTGATCAGTTTGTTTGTGCAGTGCATTGTCTGAATAGTAGCATGTTTTGTGCTTGATGCCAGGATGGAAATGTCACACATGATGTCGGGTCTGCTCTGTCTTGCTACCCACAGTACCTGTCCAATCTTGGATTTTAACATGTCCATCTCTGTATCTGTTAAAGGAGCCTCCGCTGTGGTGCCCTGGTGGGATCAATTGGAATAGGCTGTAGGTTTTTTATGTACATATCTTTTTGTAGTTGTATTTCATTCTGAAGAGAGTGAACCTCCATCCCAATGTAGTTGAAGCTGTTATGTTCTTCTCGTCCAACTTGAAAAGCAGCTTTCAGTTTGGGAATGACTACTGTGGAGAACGTGTCTGAACCACCCACATAAAGTCATCTACATGACATGCAAGTACTCCTGTCACTTTACAGAGATCATCTAGCCAGTAGAAGACAGCGGATCAACTTTTGACACTGTGCCCCGAGCTTCTGCATGGTTTCTTTCACCTTGTTGTACCAGAATAATGAAGCATCTGCCAGGCCATAAACACATTTGTTCAACTTACATATAGGTCCTTTGCTCTGTGCTTTTCAGGTGGTCGGATGTACACGTCTCGGGTTAAATCTTTACCTTGCAGAAAAGCTGCTTTAATGTCCATAGAGTTCAGTTTCCATTGATTTTGACATATTACTGCTATGACCATCTTCAGGGACTCGGAGGAACATGTTGGTGAGTCTTTGGAAAGTTCTTGCATGTTTAGTTCTTCAAAGCCTCTTGCAACCAGTCTAGCTTTGGGTACAATGCCCCTGGTGTTTCCTTGAGTGTGCATATCCACCTTGTTGATATACATTTCTGACCTTTATCTTTCTCCACTTCAAACACATTTTTTTTTCCAGTTGTCAAGTTCAGTTTGTTTGGCTTGTGAGAAGATGTCTTCCTTCACCACTAATATTTCATCTCTGTTTTATCTGTGCATGACTTGGCATCTTCAGATAGTGTCACTTGAAGGTTGTTTACTTGCTCCACATTAATGGAACCCATGGATCCAGCAATTTCCTCTGGCTCACTGTATTCCACGTTGTACCACTTTCTGTTTTTCCCAGTGGCTTTTCCTGCTCGACTGATTATTTTTCCAGCATATCTTTGACCTGTTTCTTTGTCTGTGTATTTAATTATTTGTCCAACTTTAAGTTTTGATCCTTCTATATCTGTGGTTGAGTGAGACAGTGTGGGATCTCTTTCTCCAGGTTGTATTGGATCAGAGGACTCGCTGTTTTCTGCAGTACCGAGCGGTTCATTTTCTGCACTGCCAAGTGGTTCACCGTTAGTTGGTGCCATCTCCCCATTTTCGTTTTCAAAATCGTGTTCCTCACCAAGTACTGCTGCTGGGGTCTTCAAAAGATTTTCATCTGTTTTACTCTGATTTTCCTCTTCGGTTTCTTCCATGTTCACTTGTGGTTCATCCACTTTTCTGAGCCTAGACTGGTGTACTCTAACAGGTTCCTCCATGCCTGACAAATATTACTACACCATCTTGGCCAATTTTCATCTTTTATTTTCTGCAACTCTTTCTGAGGTAACTCACTTACATAATCTGTGAGCCATTTTTCTCCACACACAGTTCTTGTACAAGCATTGTCAATTACGGCAGACCCCAAAGCTTCCATCATGAAGATTTGTGTATCAGAGGGTGATTCGTTTGAAAACAGAGTAATATTGCATTCTTCAACATCACTCTTTGATCCCTCAGCTTTTGCTAACTTCACATGTTCTGTTTTGTTAGGGCAATCTTTTACCCAGTGATAAGTGTTTTGGCATACTGCACATCTTGTTCTCCTACCATACTTGTCAAGTGGATTATTCCCTGCAGCTATTCTTTGGGTTTGCTCTGAGTTTGAACTACGTTCACGCTTGCCTGTGTACTTTGTGAAGTAAGTGGAATCGCCCTCTTGTGGCGAAGAGACGTTAACGCCGAAAATCCTTTTCAAGGCTGATTTCATGTTATCAAAAGAGATGGTGGAACAAGTGGTAAGTGCTAGCTGTTTGTCTTTAGTATTTAGCCCCGTGGTGTCTAGCAGCTTAAACGCTAACACTGCGTCTGGTAATTCCATTTTGAACTTACGTATCTTGTTGTACCATCGTTCAAATTTGATAATGTAATCCATCATCGACGTGCCACTTTGTCTGTTGATCCGATCAAATTCCGTGTAAGCTTCGTACTGTCAATCTTTTTCTTCTTTTAAAAACACGGAGTGACAAAGTTGCTAAGTTGGCAACACTGGGTGTAGGCTGGGGAGAGCAGGAGGGAGACTGACTGAGGGGGGGAGGGGTATGGCTCTATGTGCATGCTTGATGTTGGAGTAAACATGGTCTAAAGTGTTCTTTCCTCTAGTGGGACATTTGACATGCTGATAGAACTTTGGGAGTACAGTCTTTGTGTTGGCCTTATTAAAGTCACCTGCAATTATGTGAATACCGTCCGGGTGGGCCCGCAGCTGTTCGTTAATGGTATTCAGCAGGATAGAGAGCGCCGTGTTTATGTTGGCATCAGGTGGAATATACACAGCCATGATGATCACTACCGTTAGCTCTCTTTGTAGAAAAAAAGGCTGGTATCTTACTGACATGTACTTTAGGTTCGGGGAGCAGTGACTGTTTATAATTGTCCTGTTGTTGCACCAGCGTCCATGCACGTTATACAAAGAAATAAGAAGGACATACAAACTAAGCAAACTGAACAAAAGAAAGGAGTACTGAGACGGAGAGCAGTGAGGCGCTGCAACACTGTGCGCCGCCATCTTAAAAAGATACAACCCACATACTGAAGCGTGCTGCTAACTCACAAATGGATATATTATATGAAATATTAGTGCTGACTGTATTTGTCAGTTAACTCTTTGAAACATCCTCATTAAGCTGCATATATTATCCTATGCTGTGACAAGAAATGCTTTGCAAGGCCAATTTTTTCCATTACATCATTATTATAATTCTTAGTAACATTAGAAGAGTGATAAATGCATCTCCCCTGATCTGATATTACTACCTGTTCAAAGATATGTTAAAATTTGAAGAATATTTTTTGGTTATTTTATGCATGTCATACTATAGGACATAATAAAAGAATAAAAAAGATAATGATAATAGAAAAATAACAAATCTTTGTTTTTTTTCATTCACTTCCAGCGATATGCAGTTAGTTTTTTGGAGGGCTGCATAACAGTACATCTACAGTAGGTAAAATTTCGAAATAAATTTAAAATATATGATGGCAAACTCCAAATGGCAAAATTGGACTAAAATCACTCAAACTAATTTCATATACTGGTTTTAAAACCTTTTTAAAAATATTCGGTCCTGTTGTATGACAACTGTATCCTCATGTGACTGCAGGATGCAGTGGTGTCCCTGCTGGTTCAGTGTGCATATTTCTCCTATATTGGCTTCCCTTCACTGGTTCCCTGTTAAATCCACAATTGAACTTAAAAATCCTGCTCCTCACATACAAGGTCTTAAATAATCAGTCCCCACCTCATCTTAATGACCTTATGGTACCATATCACCCCATTAGAGCACTTCACTCTCGCACTGCAGGCTTACTTGTTGTTCCTAGAGTATTTAAAAGTAGAATGGGAAGTAGAGCCTTCAGTTTCGAGGCCCCTCTTCTATGGAACCAGCTTCCAGTATGGTTTCGGGAAATGGACACTATCTCTACTGTTAAAAGGATGTTTTTCCTTCCCACTCACCAAAGTGCTTGCTCATAGGGGGTCATATGATTGTTGGGTTTTCTCTGTATATATTATTGTTGACATTGTTTATCGAGGTCCAAGTTGTTGTTGCCCGTAGGAATGCTTGGGCTGGCTCCCACATCACTTGATATCTCCGTGCTCATAGCAGGAACAGGCGAACGATACTTCTGTTGTATCATCTTTTCAATTTTAGGGTTGCTGGTGTTGGCAGCAGTGACACAGGAAAAATTGGGGTCATTACGAATTTTGGCTTCCTCATTCACAAGTTTGACAAAAAATAAAAAATGGAGGAAAAGGCACTGCATTCTTTCTTTTGAACCTCAAGGTAGCTGTTACCCGTCTCGCCTGAAGGTTGTATGCCCAGTAGTTTTCTGGTCGATCATCAAATCTCAGCAGGCCAGAGCTGATCATCTCCTTTTGTTTCACATATTTTGTTAGATCTCAAGTGTCAGCATGACTACCCCTTACAGGTGTGGGTGTCCATACCTTGGACTGAGGATGCTGAAATGGATCATTATTTGCTGGCTGTCCTCCACAGCGATTTTCCTTACTGAGGAGTTGGCAGCACTGCCTACACCCCCCTCAGACGCAGTGCCAGGCCCACCACAAAGACTGTTACAACCTGGCCTGAAAATGCTCTCTCCAAACTACAGGACTGCTTCACACAGACAGACTGGGACATATTTGAACACCAGGAACTAGAAACTTTCACAGGATCAGTACTGGACTATATCAAGTTCTGTATTGCAAATGTGACTGTGGACAAAAGCATTCGGGTTTTCCCAAACCAAAAACCCTGGATGACCAGTGAGGTTAGCTCACTCCTCCAAGCCCACGATGCCGCCTTCTGGTCAGATGACAGAGCTCTGTACGGGGCTGCTCGAGCTGACCTGAAAAGGGGAATTAAAGAAGCCAAGACAGACCACAAAAGAAACATAGAGTCCCACCTGTCCACCAACAACACACGGGAGGTGTGGCAGGGAATATGAGACATCGTAAACCACAGATGCAGCACTGTGAAAACAGAGAACCTGAGTGTGCAGCTGGCAGAGAAAATAAACAGCTTCTTCGCCCGCTTTGAAACATCACAACAGCAGCACTCGTGCTTCAGCCCCGCTGCCATCCGTATCCTCACCTGGTCCCTTCACCGCTCCATTCACTGTAATGGAACACGATGTCAGACGTGTGCTCCTAGCAGTGAACCCCATGCTAAGAGCATGTGCCCACCAGCTCACCCTCATCTTCACCAGAATCTTCAATCTCTCACTGGATCAGGCAGCCATCCCATCCTGTCTAAAATTAGCGACAATCATCCCAGTGCCGAAGAAGTCTCCCATCACCAGCCTGATTGATTACCGCCCTGTGGCCCTCACACCGGTAATCATGAACTGCTTTGAGAGACTAGTCCTTCAGCACATCAAGGATTACCTCCCCCCAGAATTCGACCCCCACCAGTTTGAATACCATGCAAACAGATCCACAGAAGACGCCATTGCCACAGGCCTCCACTCTGTGCTGAGTCATGCTCGTTGTGGACTACAGCTCAGCCTTTAATACAATATTCACCATGGTAGTCGGACTCATCTCAAAGGGAGACGAGGCAGACTACAGAGAGGAAGTCCTGAAGTTGGCAGTCGGCTGCCCTCTCCCCTCCCTGATGGACATTTATTCCTCCCGCTGCCTCAGCAGAGCAGTACACATCATCAAGGATAGTTCCTACCCTGGTTTCAACATATTCAGCCTACTTCCCTCAAGGAAGCACTACAGGTGCATCAGCAAAAAAACCCCACAGACTCAAAAACAGTTTCTTCCCAAAGGCCATAACCACCCTGAACTCACACATGCATCGATAACACAGCCCCAAACCCACCCCACCCCCAATTTTTCCCATTTCCTCTATGAACCACCACTGTGCAATATCAAATTTTATGTGCAATAACCCAACTGTATATACATAACACTATTTATTACATATTACTTTTAAAAACTGGTTTGCATATTTGTACATTTTATATATTTTTCTCTGTTAATACTGTTCATATGTATATAGTGCTGCAGAACTGTGCCCCCCTACATGTTTGCACTGAGTAGGAGATGCTCTGTATCTCATTGTACAACTGTATAGTGACAATAAAGACATTCTATTCTATTCTATTGTACCATAAAAAACTTCTCAAATGAAAGATGAAAATGTTTTTACTTTATAGAAAAAAAAATCTGTGAAGAAAATGTCAAAATTTTGACTTTCTTTTCACTGTCTCTTCCTAGCCCATCTGAAGTTTGCTATTTTGTAGTTGATTCAACAAAAAGATCCTCTTGCTCTGTTGATGTGACCCTTGACTTCTTGGCAGTTACTGCCACAGTTAAGGTTGTCATTAAAAAATTGACAACCTTAACTGCTTTCACAAAGGAAATACATATTTTTAGGGTCATAAAAGTCTGCTAAGACAACATTAACACATTTATTTTGTTATTTTGTTTCAAAATAAAATACTTAATTGTTATTGTCACACAGTGTTGCTCACAGAAAACAATAAATAATCACTATAAAAATATCAAAGAATCAATGAGAGAAAATGTTAGTTCGGTACTTGAATTGTAAACTTGTGGTCTATGGATTTTAATCAAAACTCAGAAAAGTCCCAGAGTGAATTGGAACATTTTGTGTTTCAGAATTTAATTGTGTAAGAAAATTATCTTCAACATTTTTGCATTAAATGTGACTTCTCACCTAAATAGGGTTCAAAAGTTCACAAATCACCAAACACGATTTAGAAAGTGCACATATGAATATTTTAATAGTTCAATGCAATTCAATTCAATTTTATGTATATATCGCCAAATCACAACAACGATCGCCTCAAGGCACTTTATATTGTAAGGTATTTCTGCCCATTATTTTACAAGTAAGTGTATTCACAGTTCACAAGACTCTAACCAGCTGTGTTAACCTTCCTGAATATCTTAAATATCTTACTTTTAATTTCCTTTGTCCTGAGACAATACACAAAAGGATTTACAAGAGATGGACCGAGGATGGTGCCAATTAACAAACCCTGGCGTTCTTCAAGAGTTAACACCACACCAAACCTGGTAAAAATAACAATGATAATAAGGGGACAGTATAAACATATTACACAAATCAGGTGACTCACAAGAGTGCTTCCCATTTTCTTTTTGTCATTATTTGATAATATTTTCACAAAAAATAAGATCCCACAATATGAAAGACAAATGAAAATGAATGTGGAAAATGACAGAAAAACTGATAGCATGGCAACTTGGTTGAAATATTTCTCTGGGTTAACACAAGTGGTTCGCATTACTGCAGCATAGTCACAGAAAGTGTACCTAAGCCTCAAATAGCAGTGAGGGAGCGGTGTAGCTGTTACAAGTGAAAAAACTGCAAAACTACAGGCAACAATCCACACAATGTATGTAAATACTAGTGTACGTGTATTTGTTAAATAACTATGATACTGAAGAGGACAAATTATAGCAATTAACCGATCAAATGCCATAATTGTTAAAGAAAACATCTCCATTGTTGCTCCCACCTGGTAAACATACATTTGAATTAAGCACTCCACATATGATATGGTATTAACACCAGCAAGTAGAACCCCGATCATTGTTGGAGTGGCACTAGAGGTATAGAACACGTCAACAACAGCAAGATTGCAAATCAGAAGATACATTGGTTTGTGTAACTGCTTGTCAGAAACAATGAAGATGATATTGACCAAACTTGCAAAAACAGCTAGTAAATAGGTTATCAGCATAACCACACCAACTGCTACAGGCCTTTTGACTGTGTCAAACCCACCTATAATAAAATGTGTTAGTTTGATTGAAGCATTTTGTAAAGACATATTTAAGAAATATTAAATTACAAAACGTTTCAAGATGTAGCTGAAGAAGTAAAAATATGCTGAAAATGTTAACCGTGTCTAACAGTTGTAAAAAAAAAAAACTGGTATAACCCTGAAACAGGTTTGGGTTAACCACAAAACAGTGCTTTCTCATTTTAAGTCTCACAACAACAGGAAGTTTTAACTTGGCAGCTCCCTCATCCAATCACACTGGATATCAATTCTCTGTGTTTACATATCACCAGAGACTGCAGATTACATGATGTATGATATCACCCCCACCCTCCAAAACCAATGATAGATGAGGATAGTTTGGAAATCATCAATTTTAAATTCCACTAATTCTATTTACATACTTTAGTACCAATAAAGCCCATTTTACCTCTGATGCTTCAAATGCTAGAACACCTATATAAAAAAAAACCCCAACAACAAACAAAATGAAAAAAGGAAATAAAAACAAACAACCATTTAGTGAATTCCAATATTATATTATATTTTGGACAAACTTTATGAAGAAAAGAACAATTTCTGGAGCATTTTTAAAGCACAAAATTCATATTGTTAAAAAAACAAACATATGCAGGCCTTTTTACTGAGGAGATGCAGCCTACTATGCGTAAATTAAGCAGATAAATGCATTGGTATTGCACTCTTCTACTCTGAGCATGTTCATATTTACTAACACACTTTCATACAGCACTTAAAGACTTTTAACAATTGTAAATAAACTGGTCTATCTCTTGAAGTGGTTCTGAGCCACATTTTAACATTTGAACTGGTATTTGTGTAGAAATGCATAAATCTGTTGTGGATGCATCACACAATATTTTATTTTTTAGAAATAATGTTAGTAATAATGTTAGTCTTTTTAATTTAAGTAAATCAAAAATAATAATTTCATTTCATTTGAAATATATATAAAATATACCAAGAAATAGAGTTAATCATTTGTCCAACTAAACTTTCTTAGAAAACAAGACACAACTTTCACTGTGTTCCCTCTCAAGTTTGCTCATTAGGTTAATGACTTCTTTGTTTACAAAGTGCTGACAGGAAAGATGTGTCATACTCACCCCTCTTGAGTGAATTATAATCAGTACCTGGCCTCAGTAATGAACCTCACAGGGTTTGGTGAAACAATACTTTTGTCTTTTATTTCTGTATGTGATATATAGATATGTCAAGATTTTGGCTTGATAAAGTTGGGCTCACATCATTACACATCTGAAGTAAAAATCATTTGTTTGTGCTGTGAAGAACAAGATGAGGAGACCAGGATTGCCACCAGGAGATTTACACCCCAGAAAATATTCTGTATGTGAACCATTTTGTTGTCCTTTGTGCTATTTCTTAAAGAGGCTTAATCTAATGATTGCACAGTTTATCTTTCTCTTTTGCTCTCAGTGACTATCGAGACAGACTCAATTTACTGTGAACTTTTGGATTTTTATACTGGACTGTTTTGGCCGTCTCCTCGCTCACCTGCCTGCCTCCCCGCCCAGCTGCTCCACTGCCATCCGGACCACCCCCCTATGGCTTAGCCTCCACTCCTGCTTAAGAAAGATTGTGGCATTACCCTGTGAGTCTTTAGTTATTATTTTGGACAAGCCGTTAATCAGTATTGTTCCCCTACTCTTCACAGTGACGCTCCCTCACCTATATTTCTCATCCCCAGAGTTCCTGCACTGGAAAATACCCAGTGTCGGGGTTCTTTTCCCCGTCCATGACAGCCCCAAGCCTCACGGACACCTCGTAGTATTCAATAAATTCGGGCGTTTCTCCTGTTTCAGATTGTTTCGTTTTAGTGTGTTTTGCTCGCAACACGCAGGGCATTGTTCTCTTAGTGTTACTCAGACTATTAGTGTTCATAACGTTAACCGTGGTGAGAGATGTTAGTGTTTATTGTGCTTAGGAAATTCTGCATTTTGAGTCAAGGGTTCATGTGCTAGGTTATGCCTGAATATTTAGATAATCATTTAAGTTTCCAAGTGAATCCTTGGTTTTGTAATTTCCTCAGAAGAGCTAGAAACAGAGACAGTTGTTTAGCGTGTGTGGAAGGCACGCTCACTTTAAGTTCCCGATTATTCATCGTGTCTTTCACCTTGTGTACATAAAGTAACTTTCACTTCACACCTGCTTCTCCGCATGTTTTCTGCATTAGAGTCCTCCCTTGTCTTTATGCCAGTAAACACTTTTACAGTGTAGCTATGTGCTGGAAATGTTACAGACGCAGAAGTTAGAGAGCCAACTTTATGAAGGAAAATAACTTGTGCCACATTGACATGGCTATCAAAAAATGTACTGAGGGCCACTGTGCCTGTGTCCCAATTCAGCGGTACCATTGGTAGGCTGGGTAATTTGAAAGCAGCAAGAACATAAAGGCCAAAAGTGAATGGCTGTTAAATGGAACCTGACCTCCATCATCAAATCATGTCTCCCTTTTTATGGATTTTGCTGAGACCAGAGGAAAGAGTGCTGTGACGACTGGAATGCTGCTCATACAGAGTGTGTAAAAGCCTGTATCAATATAAATGCATAGCAAGGTGCAATGCCGTGTGTGTGCGTGTCCTCATTCTTGTCATACTCAAGAAGTACCAAAGCCTAAGAGAAGCACTTGAGAAGATGTGGAGGGTGAAGGCAACAGTGGTCCCAGTGGTAATGGGAGCAACTGTGCAATGACCTCCAAGCTAGGTGAGTGGCTCCAGCAGATCCCAGGAACAACATCCAAGACTCCTCTCCAGAAGAATTGTAGGAATAGCAAAGATACTACGCAGGACTCTCAAGCATTTGATGTGTGATTGTGTCATAAAGTTGCTTGTGTAACCGATTATATGCAGCTTCATGAAACAATCATCATTGCACAATTTGTTAAAGAGCAGCTACCTAAAACTGCAAAGAAGTCTATGATCTTTTTAATATTGTTACATCCTCACTTTGTATGAGACTCTGGATTCTCTGAAAAACAAAGTCTTAAACCAGAAGGACTTGATTCCCTCATAAAACTCTGAAATGCATACCTTAACAGATAACCCTAAAACTTGAAATGTAATATCATCTCACTACTTAAGAATTTTATTTAGCTCATAAATAGTTTGTTGCTCCATAGCAAAGCCCGATGTAAAGCTAAGGCATCAGAACCACCCTTGTGCGGCTACTGTTGGGGTGCAGTAGCTCCACCACCCTACTATGGGGAGGAAGTGGGTTTGTGTACTGAAGTTTATATAGTGAGAATTATAAAAGTTAATGGACTCTGACTAAACTGATACCAACACACAAATTGCTAGGCCCAAAGCTGTTATACTGGAGCATGAAAAAATATATTGTGGCGTGTTGGGAGCGGATAGTTATTTCCCATCATGCCTTGGGAACATGTGTTGGTGCTGAAGATGAGGAAACTGTGTTATTTACATCTGCTATTGTTATGTGACTCTTAATTGTTCCTGTTGTTGCTACAGTGTAAATTCACTGGCAGAAGTTGTGTGATGAAAAGAGCTGTTATACCATGAGTGAGTTCATGTGCTGTGTTATTGACCATCTGAAGCACAGTGTAGTATAACAAACTGTCCAATAAAAAAACCCTCCATGTTGAGTCTTTTTTTCCACAGGCCCTGCTAGTTTAGAGACTTATTCCTCATGAAGATCAAAATCAAGAAAGAACATTTTTAACTGGTCTTTAACTCGCTAACGAGGGAAGTTTTGGTCAGAACCAGCTCTTGGAGCTCACGCTCCTCACCTGTCTCCAAACCAACTCCTTCAAAGAGTAGCTCTACTCGTAGCTAATTATTCAAACTGTTACAGTTCACACAATACAACACAACACAAGCACCTCCTACCGTAAAACCCCCCTTGGTTACAAAGACAAGGCACTGTGTGTGTATGTGTGTGCACCTGTATGCATGTGCAAGAATGTGTGTGTGTGTGTGTGTGTGTGTGTGTGTGTGGTGGGGATGCGTTTGTGTGACCTCCTGCTCACCAAAAGGATCATAAAAGCAGGAAGCTTACCAAACATCAAACAGAATCTTCACAAGGGATGTGCTTGTGATAAAACACTACAGCCTCCTCCTCACAGAACCTCGAGAGGCTGGGGAGGGGGACAAAGGAATGTCTTGATCCTATAGTTTGAACTAAGACTTTACAAATTTAAGAAACACAATGACAACATTCAACAATTTGCTTATACCAGCAGTAATTTGAGTTACTAAGGCTTCTTTCTGTACCATGTAATATGAGAAATATATTGTGTTCTAAATGTATGTTGCTATTTGTTTTGTTTTTTTAAATGTTTGTAGTTTAAAGTGCTTTCATTAGGGAGACAAACCCTGCAGTGACAGCTGGAAGTGTTTGGCTGTCCTTTTGAAGAACTGTGTATCTAGCTGCCAAACTGGACATCAATGTACACGGAGGGCAGAATAGTAAAAAAAAACAAAACATAATTCTCATAAAAGCAGAAGTGCCCGTGCCCAGGTCTAATTTACCAAGCAGGAAGCTTGTTAGTCCAATAATCACACAACTGGTATGTTAACTCCAACTTTAATGGTTGCCTTCTTTCGTTCATTCACACAAGAAAAAACTGACCCTCCAAAACTTCCACTTCCCCTTCCCGCCTGCCCGTAGCCATGCCCCCCTTCACTGGACACTTGCGCAGTGGGACAGATACATCTTAACAATCTCCCCTTTTTCTTTTAAGGAAAGGAAAACAGATTACAACAATTTCTTTTTCTCCTTTTTGAACAATATAACAGCTAAATATTGTAGCGGGTCAGGGCTGTTTTGGGGTTCTGTTATTATAGTTATGTTTCTGTTGTCATGGTGATGAGTGACGTGCTCTCTCGGCGACTGTTTTTCCAGTGAGAGAGCGCCTTTTTTGTTGTTATGTTGTTGTTGCCACGCTGAGGAGGGAGGTAGTGGCAGTGTTCTGGGCCGATTCTAATAAACGGCTGTGCTCCCAAGAAACCTCTGTCTCCTCTGTGTCTGAGCTCGCCACAATATAATATAACACTCCAAACTAGTGTTTAAAAGAAACATTTTTATGAGTGTTAATTTTTATTTTTGTCATTAGTCCTTTCAGCTTTTAGCTGCCATTCCCCTTCTCTCAGGGCTCTTAGCAGTCCAAGTGCTGATGTTCCCACTTTTGTCAGGCAGTTAGCAAGCTGCTCTTTGGTAGATGTCCATATGATATGCTGAATAGTCCCTGTGTGCATAAGTTCTTTGATGCTACTGATGTCAAGCCGAAGCCTCTTCTCAGTTACAGATTTTGTGGACTTGACAGCATCAAGAAGGGAATGGTTGTCTGTTACACAGACGATTGGCAAGATGTTGTGTGTACCATCACCAGTGGTGAGCTCAGAATAGAGTGCAGCCAGAAAAACAGCACTGTCGATCCCATCTGCAAGGGCCAAAGTCTCTCCTGCTAGTGTACTCCGTACCACCCTCCTGATCCGTTTCGACTGCCAACATATGGGCGAAAACTTTCTTCCTTCTCCCATCAACATGATAAAATGTCCACCTTGTGTGCCTCCGTCTGAGAGGTTTCCCATGGAGGAATCACTAAACACCACTAATTTGAGGGATTTGCTTTCACCCAAGAACTGAAACCTCAGTGTAACCTCCTCCGATTTAAGTTTTCTGATCAGTTTGTTTGTGCAGTGCATTGTCTGAATAGTAGCATGTTTTGTGCTTGATGCCAGGATGGAAATGTCACACATGATGTCGGGTCTGCTCTGTCTTGCTACCCACAGTACCTGTCCAATCTTGGATTTTAACATGTCCATCTCTGTATCTGTTAAAGGAGCCTCCCGCTGTGGTGCCCTGGTGGGATCAATTGGAATAGGCTGTAGGTTTTTTATGTACATATCTTTTTGTAGTTGTATTTCATTCTGAAGAGAGTGAACCTCCATCCCAATGTAGTTGAAGCTGTTATGTTCTTCTCGTCCAACTTGAAAAGCAGCTTTCAGTTTGGGAATGACTACTGTGGAGAACGTGTCTGAACCACCCCACATAAAGTCATCTACATGACATGCAAGTACTCCTGTCACTTTACAGAGATCATCTAGCCAGTAGAAGACAGCCGAATCAACTTTTGACACTGTGCCCCCGAGCTTCTGCATGGTTTCTTTCACCTTGTTGTTCCAGAATAATGAAGCATCTGCCAGGCCATAAACACATTTGTTCAACTTACATATAGGTCCTTTGCTCTGTGCTTTTTCAGGTGGTCGGATGTACACGTCTCGGGTTAAATCTTTACCTTGCAGAAAAGCTGCTTTAATGTCCATAGAGTTCAGTTTCCATTGATTTTGACATATTACTGCTATGACCATCTTCAGGGACTCGGAGGAACATGTTGGTGAGTCTTTGGAAAGTTCTTGCATGTTTAGTTCTTCAAAGCCTCTTGCAACCAGTCTAGCTTTGGGTACAATGCCCCCTGGTGTTTCCTTGAGTGTGCATATCCACCTTGTTGATATACATTTCTGACCTTTATCTTTCTCCACTTCAAACACATTTTTTCTTTTCCAGTTGTCAAGTTCAGTTTGTTTGGCTTGTGAGAAGATGTCTTCCTTCACCACTAATATTTCATCTCTGTTTTTATCTGTGCATGACTTGGCATCTTCAGATAGTGTCACTTGAAGGTTGTTTACTTGCTCCACATTAATGGAACCCATGGATCCAGCAATTTCCTCTGGCTCACTGTATTCCACGTTGTACCACTTTCTGTTTTTCCCAGTGGCTTTTCCTGCTCGACTGATTATTTTTCCAGCATATCTTTGACCTGTTTCTTTGTCTGTGTATTTAATTATTTGTCCAACTTTAAGTTTTGATCCTTCTATATCTGTGGTTGAGTGAGACAGTGTGGGATCTCTTTCTCCAGGTTGTATTGGATCAGAGGACTCGCTGTTTTCTGCAGTACCGAGCGGTTCATTTTCTGCACTGCCAAGTGGTTCACCGTTAGTTGGTGCCATCTCCCCATTTTCGTTTTCAAAATCGTGTTCCTCTGCTGCTGGGGTCTTTAAAAGATTTTCATCTGTTTTACTCTGATTTTCCTCTTCGGTTTCTTCCATGTTCACTTGTGGTTCATCCACTTTTCTGAGCCTAGACTGGTGTACTCTAACATAGGTTCCTCCATGCCTGACAAATATTACTACACCATCTTGGCCAATTTTCATCTTTTATTTTCTGCAACTCTTTCTGAGGTAACTCACTTACATAATCTGTGAGCCATTTTTCTCCACACACAGTTCTTGTACAAGCATTGTCAATTACGGCAGACCCCAAAGCTTCCATCATGAAGATTTGTGTATCAGAGGGTGATTCGTTTGAAAACAGAGTAATATTGCATTCTTCAACATCACTCTTTGATCCTCAGCTTTGCTAACTTCACATGTTCTGTTTTGTTAGGGCAATCTTTTACCCAGTGATAAGTGTTTTGGCATACTGCACATCTTGTTCTCCTACCATACTTGTCAAGTGGATTATTCCCTGGAGCTATTCTTTGGGTTTGCTCTGAGTTTGAACTACGTTCACGCTTGCCTGTGTACTTTTGAAGTAAGTGGAATCGCCCTGTTGTGGCGAAGAGACGTTAACGCCGAAAAATCTTTTTCAAGGCTGATTTCATGTTATCAAAAGAGATGGTGGAACAAGTGGTAAGTGCTAGCTGTTTGTCTTTAGTATTTAGCCCGTGGTGTCTAGCAGCTTAAACGCTAACACTGCGTCTGGTAATTCCATTTTGAACTTGCGTATCTTGTTGTACCATCGTTCAAATTTGATAATGTAATCCACCATCGACGTGCCACTTTGTCTGTTGATCCGATCAAATTCCGTGTCAGCTTCGTACTGTCAATCTTTTCTTCTTTTAAAAACACGGAGTGACAAAGTTGCTAAGTTGGCAACACTGGGTGTAGGCTGGGGAGAGCAGGAGGAGACTGACTGAGGGGAGGGTATGGCTCTATGTGCATGCTTGATGTTGGAGTAAACATGGTCTAAAGTGTTCTTTCCTCTAGTGGGACATTTGACATGCTGATAGAACTTTGGGAGTACAGTCTTTGTGTTGGCCTTATTAAAGTCACCTGCAATTATGTGAATACCGTCCGGGTGGGCCTGCAGCTGTTCGTTAATGGTATTCAGCAGGATAGAGAGCGCCGTGTTAATGTTGGCATCAGGTGGAATATACACAGCCATGATGATCACTACCGTTAGCTCTCTTGGTAGAAAAAAAGGCTGGTATCTTACTGACATGTACTTTAGGTTCGGGGAGCAGTGACTGTTTATAATTGTCCTGTTGTTGCACCAGCGTCCATGCACGTTATACAAAGAAATAAGAAGGACATACAAACTAAGCAAACTGAACAAAAGAAAGGAGTACTGAGACGGAGAGCAGTGAGGCGCTGCAACACTGTGCGCCCGCCATCTTAAAAAGATACAACCCACATACTGAAGTGTGCTGCTAACTCACAAATGGATATATTATATGAAATATTAGTGCTGACTGTATTTGTCAGTTAACTCTTTGAAACATCCTCATTAAGCTGCATATATTATCCTATGCTGTGACAAGAAATGCTTTACCAAGGCCAATTTTTCCATTACATCATTATTATAATTTTAGTAACATTAGAAGAGTGATAAATGCATCTCCCCTAATCTGATATTACTACCTGTTCAAAGATATGTTAAAATTTGAGGAATATTTTTGGTTATTTTATGCATGTCATACTATAGGACATAATAAAAGAATAAAAAGATAATGATAATAGAAAAATAACAAATCTTTGTTTTTGTCATTCATTTCCAGCGATATGCAGTTAGTTTTTGGAGGGCTGCATAACAGTACATCTACAGTAGGTAAAATTTCGAAATAAATTTAAAATATATGATGGCAAACTCCAAATGGCAAAATTGGACTAAAATCACTCAAACTAATTTCATATACTGGTTTTAAAACCTTTTTAAAAATATTTGGTCCTGTTGTATGACAACTGTATCCTCATGTGACCGCAGGAGGCAGTGGTGTCCCTGCTGGTTCAGTGTGCATATTTCTCCTATATTGGCTTCCCTTCACTGGTCCCTGTTAAATCCAGAATTGAACTTAAAAATCCTGCTCCTCACATACAAGGTCTTAAATAATCAGTCCCCACCTCATCTTAATGTTCTTATGGTACCATATCACCCCATTAGAGCACTTCACTCTCGCACTGCAGGCTTACTTGTTGTTCCTAGAGTATTTAAAAGTAGAATGGGAAGTAGAGCCTTTAGTTTCCAGGCCCCTCTTCTATGGAACCAGCTTCCAGTATGGTTTCGGAAATGGACACTATCTCTACTGTTAAAGGATGTTTTTCCTTCCCACTCACCAAAGTGCTTGCTCATAGGGGTCATATGATTGTTGGGTTTTCTCTGTATATATTATTGTTGACATTGTTTATCGAGGTCCAAGTTGTTGTTGCCCGTAGGAATGCTTGGGCTGGCTCCCACATCACTTGATATCTCCGTGCTCATAGCAGGAACAGGCGAATCGATACTTCTGTTGTATCATCTTTCAATTTTAGGGTTGCTGGTGTTGGCAGCAGTGACACAGGAAAAATTGGGGTCATTACAATTTTGGCTTCCTCATTCACAAGTTTGACAAAAATAAAAATGGAGGAAAAGGCACTGCATTCTTTCTTTTGAACCTCAAGGTAGCTGTTACCCGTCTCGCCTGAAGGTTGTATGCCCAGTAGTTTTCTGGTCGATCATCAAATCTCAGCAGGCCAGAGCTGATCATCTCCTTTTGTTTCACATATTTTGTTAGATCTCAAGTGTCAGCATGACTACCCCTTACAGGTGTGGGTGTCCATACCTTGGACTGAGGATGCTGAAATGGATCATTATTTGCTGGCTGTCCTCCACAGCGATTTTCCTTACTGAGGAGTTGGCAGCACTGCCTACACCCCCCTCAGACGCAGTGCCAGGCCCACCACAAAGACTGTTACAACCTGGCCTGAAAATGCTCTCTCCAAACTACAGGACTGCTTCACACAGACAGACTGGGACATATTTGAACACCAGGAACTAGAAACTTTCACAGGATCAGTACTGGACTATATCAAGTTCTGTATTGCAAATGTGACTGTGGACAAAAGCATTGGGTTTTCCCAAACCAAAACCCTGGATGACCAGTGAGGTTAGCTCACTCCTCCAAGCCCACGATGCCGCCTTTCTGGTCAGATGACAGAGCTCTGTACGGGGCTGCTCGAGCTGACCTGAAAAGGGGAATTAAAGAAGCCAAGACAGACCACAAAAGAAACATAGAGTCCCACCTGTCCACCAACAACACACGGGAGGTGTGGCAGGGAATATGAGACATCGTAAACCACAGATGCAGCACTGTGAAAACAGAGAACCTGAGTGTGCAGCTGGCAGAGAAAATAAACAGCTTCTTCGCCCGCTTTGAAACATCACAACAGCAGCACTCGTGCTTCAGCCCCGCTGCCATCCGTATCCTCACCTGGTCCCTTCACCGCTCCATTCACTGTAACGGAACACGATGTCAGACGTGTGCTCCTAGCAGTGAACCCCAGGTGCTAAGAGCATGTGCCCACCAGCTCACCCTCATCTTCACCAGAATCTTCTTTTTTTTTTTTTTTCTTCTTCTCTCTTTTTTTCTTCTTTTTTTGCTTTTTTCTATGTTGTTATATTTAACTGTATGAGTCTTTGCATTCTACAGGAATGAGGAAATAAGGCAAGGAAAAAAAATGTTGGTGTCTGACTGACAGCTTTCATTTAATAAAACGTGTACCTGACACATTCCTCAAGCTCCACTCAGTATCTTAAAAGAACCTGAAACTGGTTTTTGCTTCCCATTACAAAATACTGGTATTGTCCCACCTTAACTGTGACAATATTGTTCTTTTTTTTTTTTTTTTTTTTTTTTTTTTTTTCAGTAATTTATTTTATTTTATTTTATTTTTTTAACCTGTCCCGTTTGGTTCTTTTTCCATCAGAATTATTGTCTAAAGGCGAAGAAAGATGCCCAACGGATTTACTTTACCAAATGGACCATCCCAGCCTTGCCGTAATGGTCCATTTGATTCACCTTTATTGTTTATTTTATTTTCACTTGCTGAATACGGGACAGAGTTGACTGGGGAAGGAAAGGGAGAAAGAAAGAGGAAAGAAAAACAGCGGGGAAGAGGGACGGGAAAAAGGGCAAAAACCAAAACCAACAGAATAAGCAGACAAAAATACATATATCGATCACCTGGATCACCTGTTGAGAAAGAAAGAAGAAAGCAAGCAGAAGAAAACGAGAGTAATAAACATCATCACAATGATCTATGGGAATATGACAGTAAATACTAAATATTAAACATTATTGTGCAGCACGTAAGATCGACAGCGCACAGTGTGCTTTGAGGTAGGAGCCAAAAAGGGTGTAGTTTGTGTGTGTGATCACCTGTGTGTACACCTGTGAGCATGGACACGCTTGGTTTTTTTTTTTTTTTTAAAGGTTCCTTCATGTAATGATCGGCTAGAGGGTGTGGGGGCCACTGCCCGTCCTCCAGGGCATGACGCAGGTATGGAGGAGAGCAAAACTCTAGACATCCAGAGGCCCCCAGAACACAAGAGACCAAGGACCAACAGAGGGCAGCCAGCACTATCCCAGAAAGAGCTGAGGAGAGTCCCAGATGAGGGGTCACTCAGCAGCCGCGAAGCAGAAGCCAGGGGGTTGCAGTGACGTGCCCGTGAGCTCCACCGGCAGCCAGCTGTGCCTGAGTGACCGAGCTCCGGGCCGAGAGGCCGAGGGCACCCTGCCTCCGGTGGCCCGAGCGAGCCCCAGGCTCCAGGCCCCGATAAGCAGCCGCCAAGGAGTGAGCCGGTGTGTACCTGGGCGCCCACCCCGGACACACAGAACCACCAACGCACCGATGTCTGAGGGCGTCCGCCACCGGCAGGGGAAGTGGTGGGGGAGATAGGCCTCCAAACCTTGGAGGGCCTGAGATGTCCCCAGAGAGGTGGTGTCTGATACCCAACCTGACATATAGACACAGACATACAGGCACACACAGATACAAACATCCATTCCCACCCTCATGCTCTCATAAGCAATTATTCCACACTCAACCAACGTGGAGACAGACATAAATAGACACTGTACACACAATCACTCTCCCCAAGCGTACTCTAACAACCGGGTCTGGGTACCCTTGCCCCTGGAGGGGGAAACTGCACCCAGACCCAGGTGGTGTTACCCTTTTCCCTGCGGTGGGAGAAGCAGACCGCCCGACTCCGTAGCAGCAGGAGGCCCCACATTTCAGACCCCAGTCGGACGGCCAACTCCTCCTCCCAGCCCCCGCTCCAGCAGGCCGCAGAGAGACGGGGTGTGTGAAGACTCCAAACCTCCCTCCACCCGCTCATATGTAGTGTTGATGCATGTGTGTTCTAAGGTGCATTTAAAACCCAGGAGGGCATGGAGCTACCTGCCAGAGCAGCAGGTAAGCGCATAGCCCCTCCTGCTAGCCCTCAATGTCTACGTGTATTTAAAATTGAGAGGTGGGCAACGACGCCAGGGGTGAGGTGTACACCTGATGGTAATTTGGATTCTGTGTGGTGTGCCCACCCCAAGATCCTATATGTGTGTGTAATGAGAGTGTGAGTAATGTGAATGTCTAAGGTGTGGGATAAAATTGAGGCAGAGGCAGCCAGAAGGGGACAGAGGGGGGATGCCTCCCTGCACCCTGGTGACACACCCCTACCCCAAGGCCCTGCATGTGTGGGTGATTGTGGTGGAGCGGGAAGAGGGAGGCAGCTGGAGATGGGGAGGGAAGGAAGGAGGGCAGTAACCCTCCTGGGGCCAGCTCCCCGCTGACCCCAGTAGGCACCCCCACACTCCGCAACCCGCCAGGGAAAGGGTGGCCCAGGCCCATCCGGACCGGGGCCCAGCGCGGCAGCGCTGCCCGGCCCCACAGAGCCTGGGACAGTCCACCCGACCCCACCACAGAGAAAACTGCACCCATCCCATCATCCACTCATCTTCCAGACTACACTAGACAATAGACGCCCAGGCTGAGATCTTCCTCCACCTCTCCTGTATCTCCCCCTCCTGCAGAGAGAGTTCCTGAAGAGAGGAAAGCTCCTGCAAGATGTGACAACCTCCCCCACCAGTTGAAGAGCCCCCCAGGTGGCTCGATGCACCGCGGCACCCTGCGCCAGGGCCGGGCCCCATACACCCACCCGCCCACAACCCCGGCAACACACCAACCAGGACCCAGCCCCTGAGGCCCGGTCAGGGCCCCAGCCCAGAGACGGAGCGCCCCAGAACCTCACGCCCGTCCCCGGACCCACCCAGGGGCAGCCAGGCTACCAGGTCAGTAACCCACGTCCGTCAGCACAGACCCTCCCCTAGCCCTGCTGCATGCAGCCACGAGGAAACCGTCACCCAAGAGCCAACAGAGCCCTTAATTGGCCATGACCGCTACCCCGGGTTGAGCCCCCCAAGGAAGATGCTCCTGGGGAACCCCCAGATGCCCTAAGCCCGTCCCTGCCCCCACACCCATCACAACAGTGAAGGCGGGACCAAACTATGACCCCCACCCCACTAGGTGATGGAGCTGATCAAAGGAGCCCAGAGCAACTGATCTGATGTGGTGGCAGAGGCTGTATCAAGACTAATGTAATCTAATAGATAATTTCTATATTGGTTAGAATTAAGATTATTTTTATTTTTCCAGTTCATGAGGACTGTTTTCTTGGCTATGCATAGGGCAGTGAAAACCATATGGGCTATATTCTTTTCCGTAGTGACATTATCTAAGCTGCCCAACAAACACACTAAAGGGAAGTTGGAATGTTACATTTCAGACACTTTGATAAGTCTTCACATATCTCGCGCCAAAACTTCTGAACTGGTGGACAGAACCAAAGAGCGTGGATATAATTGTCCGTGAATTGGTTTGGCAGTGTGAGCAGTTGTTGGTAGACGTAAAAGCCCATCTTGAACATCCGATGACCTGTATAGTGTACTCTATGTAGTATTTTGTATTGAATTAATTGAAGACTGGGGTTTCTAATTAGATGAAAGGTTTTTAAGCAAATCTGAGACCAGAAGTTTTGGTCTAAGTTAACTGATAAATCCGCTTCCCATTTTGCAATAGGAAGTGATATTGATTCATCTGTTTTAGAAAGCATTCTGTATATTTTGGACAGTAATTTGGGGGTTTTAAGAGTAAGAAATTGAACCACACTTGGTGGTGTTTGTAGTTCAACTTGACCTGGTTTAAATCTCTTTTTTGCTATGGATTTAATTTGTTGATACTCTAAAAATCTTTTCTTGTTGATCCCATATTGTGTAACTAGTCTGTCAAATGAAATAAATTCTGTTCCTTCTAGTATATGTTCTAAATATTCCTTTACCACTCCAATCTGAAAAGTTTATCATATTATTGTTTTGTAATATGTCAGGGTTGTTCCAGATAGGTGTACGTTTGCATGGGATTAATGAAGACTCACCAGAATCTTCAATCTCTCACTGGATCAGGCAGCCATCCCATCCTGTCCACACACATCAAGGATTACCTTCCCCCAGAATTCGACCCCCACCAGTTTGAATACCGTGCAAACAGATCCATAGAAGATGCCATTGCCACAGGCCTCCACTCTGTGCTGAGTCATGCTCTTTGTGGACTACAGCTCAGCCTTTAATACAATATTCCCAGACATCCTCATCACCAAACTGGTTACTCTTGGCCTCCCCCCTTTCACATGTGCCTGAATAAAGGACTTTCTCACAAACCAGCCCCAGACTGTAAGACTCGGCCCTCATCTCTCATCCATTCGCACACTGAGCACCGGCTCCCCACAGGGCTGTGTGCTGAGCCCCCTCCTGTATTCTCTCTACACCCACGACTGCAGTTCGACCCACAACAACAATCTCATCATCAAGTTTGCTGATGACACCATGGTAGTCGGACTCATCTCAAAGGGAGACGAGACAGACTACAGAGAGGAAGTCCTGAAGTTGGCAGTCGGCTGCCCTCTCCCCTCCCTGATGGACATTTATTCCTCCCGCTGCCTCAGCAGAGCAGTAAACATCATCAAGGATAGTTCCCACCCTGGTTTCAACATATTCAGCCTACTTCCCTCAAGGAAGCACTACAGGTGCATCAGCAAAAAAACCCCACAGACTCAAAAACAGTTTCTTCCCAAAGGCCATAACGTTGGGTTACTTAACGTAATCCCTGGTTCTTTGATAACAGAGTGAGGTGTTTCACTATGGGAATCGCCTCGGCGTGACCAACTACGGAAGCTCCAATGACACCACGTCTGTCTATGACAGACCTGTCGAGCCGTGCTAAGGGCTCCGCCCCCTCCTTCTAACACGGCCGACCAGCTCCTCCTAACTCATTCCAAGCAGATTTCTTTCCGTGCCTAAGCAAGGAGGGAAGTGTTGGTGAAACACCTCACTCTGTTATCAAAGAACCAGGGATTACGTTAAGTAACCCAACGTTCTTTTTCTAACTTCGCTCGGTGTTTCGCTATGGGAGATATGGCCCACTCCCGGATTGCGCCAGCTCCCGAAGCTACTCTCCAGTACTACTCCAGGATCTCAGGTCGAACCTGAGGCACCAGAATCCAGCACTGCCTGAGCCAGGGATGACTGAGCAACGTCCAGGCGATAAAATCGGACAAACGTGTGTGGCGTAGCCCAGCTTGCTGCCGCACAAATATCCTGGACTGATACACCTCTGAACAAAGCCCAGGATGTTGCCACATCCCTAGTGGAGTGAGCTCGAGTCCCGGGGGGGCCTGCGAGCCCTTACAGCTATAAGCCAGAGCTATGGCCTCTACAATCCAATGAGCTAGCCTCTGGCGTGATACGGGCCTGCCCTTGTGAGAGGAGGCCCAGGAAACAAACAGCTGCTCCGACTTCCTGAATCCAGCTGTTCTGTCAACATAAGTCCCCAAGGCCCGCACAGGGCACAAAGTGTTCAGCCCCTGCTCCGTCTCTGAAGAGAATGGAGGGGGGTGAAAAGCCAGGAGCTCTACTGTAGAGCACCTGTATGGCGTTTCCAATACCTTAGGGACAAAGGCTGGGTTAGGCCTCAGGCGTGCTTTAGTGAGTCCCGGGGCCAGCTGTAGACAAGAGGGGTGAATAGACAGAGCCTGCAATTCACTAACTCGCTTGGCTGTGGTTAGAGCCAACAGCAGAGTGGTTTAAGAGAGAGAAACTTCAACCCCACTGCCCCAATAGGCTCAAAGGGGTGGTGGGAGAGGGCGTCTAAAACGACTGACAGATCCCATAAAGGGACCAGTGGTCTAGAAACTGGGAGTGTTCGACTTGCCCCTCTCATGAAGCGACATACAAGGGGGTGCTGACCGGCAGGTTTATCACCAAACCCCACGTGGCAGGCTGAAATAGCTGCTAAATAGACCTTTATGGTGGAAAAAGCTCTCCTTTTGTCCAGCAAATCCTGAAGAAAACACAACAGCTCCACCACTGAACACTGAAAAGGGATAATCTGCTTTTCATGGCACCACTCTTCAAAAACACGCCATTTACTGCTGTAAATGGAACGAGTGGAGGAGGCTCTGGCATTCTGAATGGTTTCAATAACCTTCGGAGGCATGCCTGCTGCCTTCAAATTCCACCTTTCACGGGCTAGGCCCAGAGAGCAACCTGGTTCGGATGGGGATGGTATATCTCCCCACGCGCCTGAGACAGAAGGTCCCTGCGGACGGGGAGTGGCCATGGCTCATCCACCAGAAGCTGGATGATTTCTGCTATCCAGTGTTTGGATGGCCACCGTGGAGCTATTAAAATCAGTGACAGCCCTGATCCCTCACTCTGATCAGTGTAGGGAGATCAGGCTGAGGGAGGAAAGCATACAGCAGAGTTTTGGCCATGGATGGGCCAGCGCATCCACGCCCAGTGGCGCATCTGCGTCTGACAGGGAGAAAAACAGAGGGCACTGTGTGTTTTCTCGCGAGGCGAAGAGATCTACGGCAGCCCGGCCGTATCTCTGCCAAATCTGCTCCACCACCTGTGGGTGAAGCCTCCATTCTCCGAACAGTGGATTTCCTCTGGACAGGAGGTCCGCCCCCCTGTTCAGAATTCCTGGCACGTGAGTTGCCCGAAGGGAGAGGAGCCGAGTGCTGCTCCACACAATTATTTCCCTGGCTAACCTGTGTAGCTGCCGGGAACAGGTGCCGCCCTGGCGGTTGATATAAGCAACTACAGTGGAGTTGTCTGTTTTCACTAAAACATGCTGTCCCCGGAGATACAGCAGAAAATGCCGTAAGGCTAGGAGCACCGCGCAGAGCTCCAGCACATTTATGTGATTCAGAGCGAGTCTCTGTGACCAAACGCCATTCACTGCTCTGCCCATCATAGTTGCACCCCAGCCTGACAGGGATGCATCTGTGGTCAGCGTCACCCTGGATGATACTGCCCCGAGAGGTACCCCCGCAGGAAGAGCTGTCGGGCTCCTCCAAAGCCGGAGAGCCGCGATACACGGCTGCGTTATTTTTACACCACGACTGAGATGTCGGCGGGGGCACAGCTGCAGAGAAGCAACCCACCGCTGAAAATCTCTCATCATAAGCAGCCCCAAATGTACCACTGATATCACCAAGGCCATGAGGCCGAGGAGGCGGAGACAGAGTCGGAACCGCACAACTTTCCCCAGCTGAAAACGGGAAAACAGTGAGTGAAGGATGCGATCCTCCGCTCTGAAAGTGCGATACGATAAGAGATGGAGTCTATTCTGAGCCCCAGATACTCTGTAAACTGTGCGGGTTCCAAGTGGCTCTTTTCCAGGTTGATTGTGAACCCAAGCTCCGTGAGGTGATTCACTACCACCTCGGAGTCTTTGATCGCCTGCTCACGCGATCGTGAGCATATTAGATAATCGTCTATGTAAGAGAATATTCTGATGCCGCTGTTCCTTAACGGAGACAGCCCTGCCTCCACACATTTGCTGAACACCCTTGGGGCTAAGGATAGCCCGAATGGGATAGTTTGAAACTCGTACGCTACGCTCTGATAAGCGAACCTGAGATATTTCCTGTGTGGAGGATAAATGGCGATGTGAAAATATGCGTCTGATAGGTCGATTGTAACAAACCAATCGCCTGTGTGAATTGAGGGACAAAGTGTCTTGTGTGTGAGCAGTCTGAACGTGTACTTTCTCAAATGCTTGTTTAACACACGCAGATCCAGAATAGGACGGAGCGACGTGCCGTCCTTTTCGGGATGAGGAAATATCGGGAGTAAAAGCCCTGCTGAGCCTCTTCGCTCGGCACCGCTCTGATCGCCTGTTTGTGTAACAGGGAGGATATTTCCTCCTCCAGCACATTCGCTGAATCGCCACTGGCCACTAAAGCTAACACTCCGCCGAATCTCGGTGGTTTTACAGCAAACTGTAGTCTGTAACCATGGGAAATGGTTGACAAGACCCAGGGATGAACTGCGCATGCGCGCCACCGCTCCAGCTGCACTGCGAGCGGGCCTCTGAAGACGCGGTAGCATGACGTCACCCCTGTCTCCCGGAAGGAGTTGGGGCTCTCCCCCTCGGGAAGAGCGTGAGCTCCCCCCGCTGGGCACAAAGACAAATGGCAGTGATTTTCTTTTGTTTTTATTTTGAAACTGGGGGGACATTTTGCCCTTGGCAAACTGCCTGGCTGCAGAAATGCACGTTTTATTTCTTTTGTTACCCCCAAACCACAGTGAATTGTCTGGTGACTCTGGGCAGTGTTTGGTGACACAGACAGAGTGCTTAAGAGTGCTTGGTGACACTGTGCCATTTGTCCACAAGTCTGTCCTCCCTGAACTGGAGGAGGAGACTGAGAGGGTGCTCCTGGTGAATTGGAAACTTCCGGAGACCCTGAACCTTTGAGTGATTTGGTTACCCCTTCTAACACCTTTCTTCTCTTTGGGGGAGAAGGGAGGGGTGACACAGAATGTTGCAGGTGTGCTATGCTGACCGCTTCTTTTTCCCCTCTCCGGGGTGTGATGGCTTGTTGCTTGCCCCAAGGTCTTTGGTTCTCTACCTTGGCCTGGTGGGCACCCTGCTGGCCACCTGCTCCTCTCTGCATTCTGACCCCACTCTGTCTCCCTCTCACAGCTACTGCTGTAGCGGCAAAGCCAGCTCTTGGCACCTGCTGGGGCTGAGAGTTAGGTTTTCTGGGTAAGCAGAGGTTGAATGCTTCTCCCTCCTGCTTTCTGCGGGTGCTTGTTTCTCTCATTCTCTCCAGGGCTGGACCAAAGAGACCCTTGGTTGGGTCATAGGCTGCATCCATGACCTCAGCCTTCTGAGCATCACCTAGGCCTGACAGGTTTAGCCACAAGGCTCTCTCACCCGAGACTGCAAGGCCCATAACATGGCCACACCCTTGGACTGCTCCCCTGGAGGAGCGAAGAATGAGATCATTAACCACGCAGATTTCATCCCAGAGGGCTGGGTTCGGGGAACCCGAGTCAAGCTGACGGCCCATGTCTTCCAGAATTTCTGCCTGATATGCTGATAGCAGTGTGACTGCATTAAGCGAGCATACTGACTGTGCAGCGTATTTGTAACTCCTTTGATAAATAGATGCCGTGAGGCGATCTATCTTGTTGGGCAAAGAAATGCTAGAAGAAGCTGAGATTGCCCTGCAGTTAGGGTGAAGGTGATACACCACTGAAGGCTCCACTGCTGGGGGTTCGGTCAGCCCCAGTTCACCCATCCCCTGGATCTCAAGCTTAGAGCAGCCCTTGGTCGGAAGCTTGCTTTTAAAAGGGCTTGACCAATAGCGACTCATTTCTTTCATGCAGGCCGGGACTGCTGGCAGAAGCTGCTTCGATGGCGGCATGGCTGGCGGGAGCCTCTTGCCATCATACAGGTCGCATTCTGCCCCTTCGGCATCCTGGGCGGCTGGCCATGGGATGCCTAGCTTGGCAGCAGTCCGTTTGCAGACCTCGTACAAATTGCTGTCCACCGGGGGTGCAACTTCAGCCCCACTCGGTGGCCTGGACTGCTGGGGAGGAAAGGCAGAGTCATCCTCCTGTTCCTCATCCATGTCCTCCAGGTCAAGGAGGTTGGAGTCGGCATCGCCCTCCGCGTCCTCGCCACCCGGCTCGCCCACGTTTTGATCGAGGAGGTCCTCGAATGATGGGGGCAGGAGCGGGGACTCTTCTTCCATCATGTCCGCCCAGCTTGTGGAGGCTCGCGGATGACGGATATCGCTCGTAGCAGTAGCGGCCGACAGGCAGGGGTCCTGACTGTTCGTTACTGCTACTCTCAGCCTCCTTTCCAGGACTTTCTCTGGCATCAAAGCACAGTGTGGGCATCCCTGAGGGTCCGCCAGTGAAGCCTGAGCATGCTTGGCACCCATACAGACGATGCACATTGGATGAGGGTCCCTGCCCGAGATGGTGGCACCACATGATGCGGGGCACGGGCGGGATGCAGCCTCTTTGGCTTTCAGCTCCGACCTTTTGGCGGGAGTAGGAGCCGTAGACATGGTTAGCGGAAAGGGGTGAGGCTAGGCTACACCAGGCTCGTCTCGACACGTTAGCCCGTAAGTAGCTAGGACTAGCAGCGGGTGTTAAATCCGAGCTAGTCACCGCGGGAGTCAGCTCGTCGTGACACGTTAGCTGCGCTCTGCTAGCCAATATCGTTAGGAACTTAATGCTAACCGAACCCTAGGTCGACTAACAAGCTAATGCTAGTGAGACACTAATGTGGTTCATGACCTGCTAACAAGTTAATGCTAGCCGGACACTAAACGAACAGCTCGTTGTAACGCGTTAGCCCGAGTTACACAGCGTCGGCTACCTCGCTAACTAAAAACCAGGAACCGCTGGGACAGCTCACCTGACGCGGTTGCTGTTCCACAGTGTAACTCTAAGTACACTTCTTTCGAAGGACTTACTCAGCACGATCCAAACTGGAACCGGAAAAACTGCGTTGGGCGACGTACTCCTACACGGGATGCCTGAGAACTGTTAAGCAGCTAATCAAGTTAGCCTGGATGCGCTGAGGGAGCTCAAAGTAGTTTCTCATGGGAAGAAAGCGAGAATGAGTTAGGAGGAGCTGGTCGGCCGTGTTAGAAGGAGGGGGCGGAGCCCTTAGCACGGCTCGACAGGTCTGTCATAGACAGACGTGGTGTCATTGGAGCTTCTGTAGTTGGTCACGCCGAGGCGATTCCCATAGTGAAACACCGAGCGAAGTTAGAAAAAGAACCACCCTGAACTCACACATGCATCGATAACACAGCCCCAAACCCACCCCACCCCCCAATTTTTCCCATTTCCTCTATGAACCACCACTGTGCAATATCAAATTTTGTGTGCAATAACCCAACTATATATACATAGAACTATTTATTACATATTACTTTTAAAAACTGGTTTGCATATTTGTACATTTTATATATTTTTCTCTGTTAATACTGTTCATATGTATATAGTGCTGCAGAACTGTGCCCCGCTACATGTTTGCACTGAGTAGGAGATGCTCTGTATCTCATTGTACAACTGTATAGTGACAATAAAGACATTCTATTCTATTCTATTCTATTGTACCATAAAAAAAACTTCTCAAATGAAAGATGAAAATGTTTTTACTTTATAGAAAAAAAATTTTGACTTTCTTTTCACTGTCTCTTCCTAGCCCATCTGAAGTTTGCTATTTTGTAGTTGATTCAACAAAAAGATCCTCTTGCTCCGTTGATGTGACCCTTGACTTCTTGGCAGTTACTGCCACTGAAAACAGTTAAAGTTGTCATTAAAAAATTGACAACCTTGGGGTCATAAAAGTCTGCTAAGACAACATTAACACATTTATTTTGTTATTTTGTTTCAAAATAAAATGCTTACTTAATTGTTATTGTCACACAGTGTTGCTCACAAAAAACAATAAATAATTACTATAAAAATATCAAAGAATCAATGAGAGAAAATGTTAGTTTGGTACTTGAATTGTAAACTTGTGGTCTATGGATTTTAATCAAAACTCAGAAAAGTCCCAGAGTGAATTGGAACATTTTGTGTTTCAGAATTTAGATGTGTAAGAAAATTATCTTCAACATTTTTGCATTAAATGTGACTTCTCACCTCAATAGGGTTCAAAAGTTCACAAATCACCAAACACGATTTAGAAAGTGCATATATGAATATTTTAATAGTTCAATGCAATTCAATTCAATTTTATGTATATATCGCCAAATCACAACAACGATCGCCTCAAGGCACTTTATATTGTAAGGTATTTCTGCCCATTATTTTACAAGTAAGTGTATTCACAGTTCACAAGACTCTAACCAGCTGTGGTAACCTTCCTGAATATCTTAAATATCTTACTTTTAATTTCCTTTGTCCTGAGACAATACACAAAAGGATTTACAAGAGATGGACCGAGGATGGTGCCAATTAACAAACCCTGGCGTTCTTCAAGAGTTAACACCACACCAAACCTGGTCAAGATAACAATGACAAACTGAGGACAGTATAAACATGATACACAAATCAGGTGACTCACAAGAGTGCTTCCCATTTTCTTTTTGTCATTATTTGATAATATTTTCACAAAAAATAAGATCCCACAATATGAAAGACAAATGAAAGTGAATGTGAAAAATGACACAAAAAATGATAGAATGGCAACTTGGTTGAAATATTTCTCTGGGTTAACACAAGTGGTTCGCATTACTGCAGCAAAGTCACAGAAACTGTACCTAAGCCTCAAATAGCAGTGAGGGAGAGGTGCAACTGTTACAGGTGGAAAAAGTGCAAAACTACAGGCAACAATCCACACAATGTATGTAAATACTAGTGTACGTGTATTTGTTAAATAACTATGATACTGAAGAGGACAAATTATAGCAATTAACCGATCAAATGCCATAATTGTTAAAGAAAACATCTCCATTGTTGCTCCCACCTGGTAAACATACATTTGAATTAAGCACTCCACATATGATATGGTATTAACACCAGCAAGTAGAACCCCGATCATTGTTGGAGTGGCACTAGAGGTATAAAGTATGTCAACAAAAGCAAGACTGCAAATCAGAAGATACATTGGTTTATGTAACTGCTTGTCAGAAACAATGAAGATGATATTGACCATACTTGCAAAAACAGCTAGTAAATAGGTTATCAGCATAACCACACCAACTGCTACAGGCCTTTTGACTGTGTCAAACCCACCTATAATAAAATAAGTTAGTTTGATTGAAGCATTCTGTAAAGACATATTTAACAAAAATAATTAAATTGCAGAAGGTTTGAAGATGTAGTTGAAGAAGAAAAAATGTGCTGAAAATCTTTAACAGTGATAAACAGTTGTAAAAAACAAAACAAAACGGTTATAAGCCTTCTAAACCCAAACAGGTTTGGGTTAACTACACAACAGTGCTTTCACATTTTAAGTCTCACAACAACAGGAAGTTTTAACTTGGCAGTCTCCTCATCCAATCACAATGGATATCAATTCTCTGTGTTTACATATCACTAGAGACTGCAGACTACATGATGTATGATGTCATCCCCACCATCCAAAACCAATGATAGATGAGGATAGATTGGAAATCAACAATTTTAAATTCCACTAATTCTACTAATTTTGCTTTTACCTCTGATGCTTCAAATGCTAGAACACCTATATAAAAAATAACCCCAACAACAACCAAATGTAAAAAGGAAATGAAAA
This sequence comes from Oreochromis aureus, assembly GCF_013358895.1. Lineage (NCBI taxonomy): Eukaryota > Metazoa > Chordata > Actinopteri > Cichliformes > Cichlidae > Oreochromis > Oreochromis aureus. Next base: position 10,120,546 of record NC_052955.1, on the reverse strand, counting down.
CAAACAAGTGTTTAGTGTATATTATAATATAGACAGACTTTATGAAGAAAAGAACAATTTTTTTGAGCAATTTTAAGCACAAAAGTCATATTGATAAAAAACCATATACAGGCCTTTTTACTGAGGAGATACAGCCTACTATGCATAAATAAAGAAGATAAATGCATTGGTATAGCACTCTTCTACTCTGAGCATGTTCATATTTACTAACACACTTTCATACAGCACACTTAAAGACTTTTTAACAATTGTAAATATACTGGTCTATCTCTTTAAGTGGTTCTGAGCCACAATTTAACATTTGAACTGGTATTTGTGTAGAAATGCATAAATCTGTTGTGGATGCATCACACAATATTTTATAGAAATAATGTTAGTATTTTCATCTAATTAAATTTACAAAATCATTTAAGTTAAAATATAGATAAAAATATACAACTATACAAATAGATAGAGTTAATCTTTTGTCCAACTAAACTTTCTTAGAAAGCAAGACACAACTTTCACTGTGTTACTTCTCATGTTTGCTCATTAGGTTAATGACTTCTTTGTTTGCAAAGGGCTGATAGGAAAGATGTGTCATACTCACCCCTCTTGAGTGAATTATAATCAGTACCTAGCTCCAGTAATGAACTTCAAAGGGTTTGGTGACACAATTCTTTTGTCATTTATTTCTGTACTTGATATGTAACAGTCTCAAAATCAGAGGTGCTTGACTCCCTTTTATAACTCTTAAATGCGTACCTTAAAGTAGATAACCCCAACATTTGAGAGGAAATATAATCTCATTAATTTAGAATTTAATTTAGCCTGTATAAGAAAGCCCTCTCTAAAGCAAGGGCATCCTACCCTGAAGAAAATAAGAACCCAAGGTTTTTCTCAGCACTGTAGCTAGGCTGAAAGAGCCAGCTTTGTTGAAACTGGTATTCTTTTAAACTTAACTAGTAAGGACTTTGTGAATATCTTCACAAATAAAATTTTAATTTAAAAAACATGTCAAAACTATCTCACAGATGTATCACTACATACAGCTACTTTCATTACTACTTGTATTTATTTAGTCTTTCTCTCTGATGCTTGTGATTTAACTCCAGTACACACCGAAAAGTTGAGTCTGAATATCTCAGTGCAAGACATCTGTGAAGGTTCTCAGTCATCCAGGTCATTGTATTCTAATGAGCTTGGAAAGAAAATCGACTGGACTTTAAGCAACTTAAAGAAGTCCAGACGCTTTTCTTTCCAAGCTCGTTAGACTTTTGAGTGCAAGGAACTTTATGACACAAGTTTATGTGCATATTGGGGCTTCTTGAGGAAAGCAGTGTTGTGGAAATGTATTTCAACTGAATTGGTCATGTCAGGTATTTTAAACGCTGAAATAAATTGTTGTTAGACATAAAAGTCATAGGCATGTGTGAAGTCTTGGTTTATGTACTCAAGAAAATGATAGATTTTTGAATTTTTGGGGGGTTATTTTGTTTTTATTTTTATCTTAAATAATATTAATTTGATATTAAATACACCTCTTGTCAGCTGTAAAATAATATAAAATGCAGTACAAAATGGACTGAGGCCCATACAGGAGGTTTGTATTAAGACATATGAAACTCAAACTATATATTTCCATTAAAGTACGCATGAAAGATACATGTTTTGAAATGACAGGGAGCATCTAGAACAGTCGTTCTCAAACTGTGGTACGCATACCACTAGTGGTACTTTTCTGGCACTATGAGGGAAATTTCCAATTTAAAAAAAAAAAAGATTAAATAATATACCATTGTGGAGGTATGCAAATACAACACAAGAGTTCTTGAGTCTCTTCTGGGAGCCGGAGTCAACCAGAAAATGCCTCCCCGAGCGCAAGTCCTCTATAAAGAGCAGCCTTTTCTTCTCACCAGTGGTCGTGACCCCTACAGAGCACTAGCGGGCTTGTTTCCCTGGGCCTTAAAACTGCAAAGTGTTAAGGTTGGCTGTGTGGCAGGCAGGCAAGGAGGAGTGGTGGACCCAAAATGCAGGACTCAGACTCAAGGGATGAACTCAAAATACTCAGCTTTATTTGCTGGCACGGGAAAACGAGCATACAAAGCAAAGCAAACTAAACTAAACTGGGAAACAACATAAACTCACGGGAAACACAGGGAGATCCACACAGCATGAGGGACGACACGACACTGACTCAAAGAAACACAGGGTTTAAATACACTGGGAAGTAACGAGGGGAATGAGACACAGAGGGAGGGCACAGCTGGGAGAAATCAGAACTAACGAGACAAGGAAAGCAAAACCAGATACACTAACATGAAACATGGACTTTCAAAGTAAAACAGGAAACATAAGAGACGCGAACTAAACAAGGGGATACAGCCGACAGGGGAGACAGAGCAACTATAGAACACAGACATAAACCATAAGACGGAACTCTAAGAAACCAAAGACTAGAAAAGATAAATAATATAATAAACTCAAAAGCCCTGGGTCAACGACCCAGGCATCCTAACACAAAGGCAGCACGGCGCTGTCATGCTGATGGTAAAAAAACACAGCCATTTTCTGTGGTGCCACCGTGCCACAATCCCAGCCACCATGGACGAGTTGGATGCCTCGATTGAGAATCGATGGGGGCGCAGAAGATACTGTTGGTGAGTCGAAAACTATCGCCTTGTTGCCGAAGCTGGACCCGGAAACAGGGTTCATATGTCATCACTTAAAGATTGGTGTAAATGTTTTAATGTACTACAGTTGTTATTATTATCAATTGTCACAATTGACATGCAGGAAGAGTGCAGCAGCCACCACAACAAAAATTTTGGGTAATTTATTTGCTTCAGCGCGAATGAATCACTCAGGACCAGAGATGGGCGGCAACGCGTTACTGTAATCCAATTACTTTTTTCAAGTAACGAGTAAAGTAAGCGATTACTATTCCAAAAACGGTAATTAGATTACTTTTACTTTCTGGTAAGCAAGCTGCGTTACTGCGTTACTAAAACCGTGATTTTTTTGCGAGAGTGTCTCATGACAGTGACGTAAGCGAGTGTGACGTTCGTGGCAACAGCTGTGTGCAGATCAACAATGGATAATATATCGAGTGCGGGAGAGAGTATGACCGTGCAGTGTTTAAGCGTGGAAGTACTGACCTTTCTTTGAGTTTGATTCCATAAAAAGTGACAAAAACTTTAGCATCCGCTGTCCACTGCGTAGGAAGAAAATGTCGTTTTACAGCGAAACCCCCCCCCTTAAAACCCCCCCTTAAAAGGACTGACTCACCCCCCTCCCTCCTGGCTCACAGCTTCTTCTTCTTCTTCTTGGTTGGCAACCAATGTCAAGGTGCATTACTGCCCCCTGGCTCACAGCTCAGTGGACATTTAGATGACAAAATATATATTTGACACATTTAAGGAAAATAAAATAAAATAAATAGTAATAAAATAAAATAAAAATAAATAAATGTTCCCTTTAGAATTTTTTTTGCTCTTTTTTGCTCTATAAAATAGTTGTTTTCTTTTACAATCACTCATCTTAGCAGTACGATATACATGACAAGAGAAACAAATTAAGTCTGAGTGAAAATGTACATTTTTGCACTCTCTGGTCAACTGACTCAATGATTCTAACAACCCGATTCACTCTGGTGAGTGACTCATTAAAACTCGATTCAGTAAATGGTAAATGGCCTGTATTAGTCTGGTACTGTTAGTCTATTAGTCTGACCCCAAAGCACTTTACATTCACACACTGGTGATGGCAAGCTACATTGTAGCCACAGCCACCCTGGGGCGCACTGACAGAGGCGAGGCTGCCGGACACTGGTGTCACCGGGCCCTCTGACCACCACCAGTAGGCAACGGGTGAAGTGTCTTGCTCAAGACACTGTCTTGCTCAAGACCGGAAGACCGGAAGGTTGCCGGGATTATTTGTCCTCTTTAGGGGGCCATCTGGTCCCTGTGCAGCGCCACTTTCCTCCCTCTAGGAGGCATCCGCACCCTGTAAACAACTTCCCCCACTTGTTCCAGGACACTGCAGGGTCCCACCCAGCTGCTATCCAGTTTGGGACACCATGCTTTCTTTCTCTTTGGACTATAGAACCACACCAGCTCCCCAGCACGAAGTTAGTGGTGATGTCATAATTCCTCTTTTGGCACAGGCCTGCCTTCGCCAGCTGCTCCCGGGCGTAGGAATGTGCAGAATCTAGACAGTCCTGCAGTTTCCTTGCGTAGTGCCGGTGCATCCGGGGGGATACCAAAAGCCAGCTCGGCAGGGGTCCTCAGCTTTCTCCCTAGCATAAGCAGGGCAGGCGTATATTTTGCACTGCCCACCTGTACGCCTTGAGGGTAAGGGGAAGATGGTAGTCTCAGTCTTGTTGGTGTTGCTGGGCCAGCATCTTGTTAAACCTTTCCACCAGTCCATCACTCTGGGAGTGAAGTGGGGTGGTGCGGGTCTTCTTAATCCCAAGGCGTTCGCACATGGCAGCAAATACCTTGGACTCAAAGTTACACCCCTGGTCACTGTGGAGGGTCTCTGCTGTTCCAAAGTGGCTGAACATCCCTTCCACTAATGCATCAGCGACAGTCTCAGCCTCCTGATCTGGGATGGCATATGCTTCCGGCACAAGGGTCGCAAAATTTCAAAATCTCTGGTAGCCCTTCGGGCAGGCCCTCTTCAGTTTTTGGTAGCCCAAAATAAATTTAAGTAGCCCGAATAAAAAAGAGAGCAATTTTTTAATGTTTTGTTTCCTTTACAATATTATACATTAAAGTATAATATTGTAACGGAAACAAAAATTAATCAGAAAGTTGTTAAAATACAAATCACAACAACTGTATAAAAATCACAGTCATCAACTCAAATACTTGGTTCTAATTGAACAGAAATTTCTATGAACTTGTAAGAACTGTGTAGAACATGAATCAGTCTGTGTCAGATCCTGAATCTGAAATTTCCACTGAAGTCAAGGGTAAGGGGTAAGTGGAACCAAGATCGAGGCCATTTGCTTTTTGAAGTTTGCAAAGACTGCTAAATTTGGCCAATGGTGGTTCACTCTTTGCAACATAGTACGCTTTTGAAAGATTTATTAGGACTTCTGCTTGTGCTTGGTTTATTTTTAGTATGTTTTTTGCAATTGCTGTTTGTTCTGGGAAAGATATTGCAGACTGAGCAATAATGCATTTCTTGCATTTCTCATGGGTTCTGATGGGGTCTTTCTTAAAATTACTGGTCCCAGTTACAAAGGCGCTTGTCGACTCAAATGAAATGAAACTCACAACACACCTGGCAGAACATGATGTTATTTAGCTTGTCATATTCCAGCCACAGAAATTCTTTTGTCCATGAAACCAAAAAAGCTGAGCTTTCTTTTTGCCTCATAGTCTGATTTGTCATAACTTTTCCGTTTTGTGGTAGGCTTTTATTTGGCTGCCCCTTCTTCACCCTGACCTGTCTTATTTGGCTTAGCAGAACTAAAATACCGGCGTAAATCCTGCTGCTTTTACGCACGTACTTACATAACGGTCAGCGATTCTCTGCGCAATCAACCTCTCACATGTTTAAGCTTGCTGTGGGAGATTTCACTTGTCACGTTTGAATAGTAAGCTAATGAGTGATAAGACGATGTCAGAGGAATTGGTGCGCAATTAATCGTCACTCACCAATCAGTGCTGCCGCTCTCTACACACAGTTCGCGCGATCGCAAAGTGAAAGTGAAAGCAAAAAACAAGCGCAAATTCAAACGCGATTTCAATATGTCACATATTGACAGTGGCTCATCGATGCCAATGACATAATTACTCAGCTACATTTTCGAAAGAATGCAAAAGCATTGACATATATTTTCCCTTCCTATGATAGCCCGACGGGCAGGGCTGAGATAGATTTTGGTAGCCCGACTAGCGATTTTGCGAGCCCTGCGGCAACTTGGTAGAATAGTCCATGGCCACAAGGAGATAATGGTTTCCTCTTTCTGTACGAGGAAATGGGCCCATGACGTCCACAGCTACTCGCTCCATTGGAGCTCCTGCTGGTTGCTGCTGAAGCTGAGCCCGGGAATGGTCCTGTGGCCTTTTGTGTGAGGAACATGCATCACACCTGCGGCAAAAGTCTTCCACATCCCTCCGCTGCTGACCCCAGTAGTAGCCCTGGCGGGGTGGCATAGGGTCTTGGAGACCCCAAAGTGGCCGGAGCCAGTTGCCCCATGGCAGACTTCCAGCACAGCTGACCTCAGGGACCTTGGCACCACAACTTTATGTTCTTACAACCTCTCCTCCCCTGTGGCAGGATCCTTCCAGGCACGCTCCAACACCTCCTCCTTCAGCCTCAGAGCATTAAACTTGGCCCACAGCCCCCTGGTACAGATGGAAAACCCAGTGACCTCATCCCAAAGGGGTCGCTCCTCCCTCTCCAGCCACTGCAGGACTGGCAGCAGGTCAGT